>NW_027422645.1:155161-162661 GCF_048934315.1 Petromyzon marinus
GATGTTGTTGTTGATGTTGTTGTTGATGTTGTTGTTGTTGTTGACAGCCACTGCCCCGAGGCTGGCCACCGTCTCCCCGGCTGTGCCACTTGAAGTTTCTGGTTGTTGTTGTTGTTGTTGATGTTGTTGTTGTTGATGTTGTTGTTGACATGGTTGTTGTTGTTGTTGTTGACAGCCACTGCCCCGAGGCTGGCCACCGTCTCCCCGGCTGTGCCACTTGAAGTTTCTGGTGGACGCGGCGCTGAGACGCGGGGTTGGAGGCCTGCTGGGGGCCTCTGGGGACTCCCACAGCAGGGCTCAGGCACCCTGGGAATACCGGTAGGTGGTGGTACTCAACACTCACCAATTATCACTCACCATACACTCACCAATCATCACTCAACACTCACCAATCATCACTCACCACTCACCAATTATCACTCAACACTCACCAATTATCACTCACCACTCACCAATTATCACTCACCACTCACCAATTATCACTCAACACTCACCAATTATCACTCACCACTCACCAATTATCACTCAACACTCACCAATTATCACTCACCACTCACTCACTCACCACTCACCACTCACCAATTACTCACCAATCATCACTCACCAATCATCACTCACTCATACACTCACCACTCACCACTCACCACTTACTCATCACTCACTCACCACTCACTCACCAATTATCACTCACCACTCACTCACCACTCACTCACCACTCACCAATTATCACTCACCACTCACTCACCACTCATACACTCACCAATTATCACTCACCACTCACCAACCACTTACTCACCAATCACTCACCAATCACTCACTCACTCATACACTCACTCACCACTTACTCACACACTCATACACTCACCACTCACTCACCACTCACCACTCACTCACCACTTACTCACTCACCAATCACTCACCAATCACTCACCAATCACTCATACACTCATACACTCACCACTCACTTACCACTCACCACTCACTCACTCACCACTCACTCACCACTCACCACTCACAACTTACTCACCACTCACTCACCACTCACTCATACACTCACCACTCACTCACCACTCACCACTCACAACTTACTCATCACTCACTCACTCACCACTCACTCACCAATCACTCACCACTCACTTTCTCACCACTCACCACTCACCAATCATTCACCACTCACTCATACACTCACTCATACACTCACTCACTCATACACTCACTCACTAATACACTCACTCATACACTCACTCACCACTTACTCATCACTCACCACTTACTCATCACTTACTCACCACTCACTCACCACTCACTCATACACTCACTCACCACTCACTCACCACTCACTCACAAATCACTCACCACTCACTCACTCACCACTCACTCACCACTCACCACTTACTCACTCACCACTCACCACTTACTCACCACTTACTCATACACTAACTCACCACTTACTCACCACTCACCACTCACTCACTCACCACTCACCACTTACTCACTCACCACTCACTCATCACTCACCACTCACTCACCACTTACTCACTCACCACTCACTCATACACTCACTCACCACTCACTCACCACTCACTCACCAATCACTCACCACTCACTCACTCACTCACCACTCACTCACCACTCACCACTTACTCACTCACCACTCACCACTTACTCACCACTTACTCATACACTCACTCACCACTTACTCACCACTCACCACTCACTCACTCACTCACCACTCACCACTTACTCACTCACCACTCACCACTCACTCATCACTCACTCACCACTTACTCACTCACCACTCACTCATACACTCACTCACCACTCACTTACCACTCACTCACCAATCACTCACCACTCACTCACTCACTCACCACTCACTCATACACTCACTCATACACTCACTCACTCACTCATACACTCACCACTCACCACTCACTCACCACTCACCACTTACTCACTCACCACTCACCACTTACTCACCACTTACTCATACACTCACTCACCACTTACTCACCACTCACTCACTCACTCACCACTTACTCACTCACCACTCACCACTCACTCATCACTCACCACTTACTCACCACTTACTCACTCACCACTCACTCATACACTCACCATTCACTTACTCACACACTCACTCACTCACTCATACACTCACTCACTCACTCATACACTTACTCACTCATACACTCACTCATACACTCACCACTCACTCACCACTTACTCACTCACTCACCACTCACTCATACACTCACCACTCACTCACCACTCACTCACTCATACACTCACTCACTCATACACTCACTCATACACTCACTGACTCACTCATACACTCACTCACTAATACACTCACTCACTCATACACTCACTCGTACACTCACTCACACACTCACCACTCACTCACCACACACTCACACACTTACTCACCACTCACTCACCACTCACTCACTCATACACTCACTCACTCATATACTCTGGACCCCTCCACCTTCAATTAATTACCACTAAACCACGAGTTAAACTGAAATATGTAACTAATAAGCTTGTGCCGGAGGCCCCGGGGGGACAGGCGTCTAGACGTATCCTGGCCAAACCCCAATTGGCGGAGCCAGGAGATTGAATCTCTACCCTCGGGGCTCCTCCAGAAACAACGAAAAGCCACTACGGGTGGCCACGTGGAATGTTCGAACGCTCGCCGCGGAGGAGAGGCTGCCGCTCCTCTGTCGGGAGCTGGACCGCTACCGCCTGGATCTCTGTGGCATTCAGGAGGTCCGGTGGACCGGCTCTGGCTCCTGCCACCATGAGGGGTGGACAGTCCTCTACTCGGGGCAGCAGACTGCCAAACAACAAGGTGTGGCTCTTCTTTTGAACAAAAGAATGAAGGGGGCGTGGGAGCGTGGCGGTGAGGTTTGGGAAGCTGTAAGCCCCAGGCGACTTTGGGCTCGCCTTCCCATCAACCAGAGGCGAGGAATGGTGGTCGTGGTTACTTATGCCCCCACCAAAAATGAACATCCGTGGAGGGATGCAGGTAAGGCCGATGAGTCAGATGCCTACTATGACCTCCTATCACAGGTGCTGGCTAAAGTGGCCCCTCGGGATAGAGTCATCATGTTGGGTGACTTCAATGCCCGAGTTGGTCATGATGCTGGCACCTGGTCTGGAGTGATTGGAGGGCATGGGCCAGATCAGCTCAATAACAACGGTAGGAGGCTGCTGGATTTTTGTGCAACCCATGGACTTGTAATTACCAACACGCTGTTCCGGCATCGGCGCATCCACACAACATCATGGATGCATGCCGGGTCCAAGCAAGAACATCTGCTGGACTACATAGTGACAGACCAGCGGATGCGAGCCCATGTCCTTGACACCAGGACCTACCGTGGAGCTGATCTGCCCACTGACCATCGACTAGTCTTGTGTAAGATGCGCCTGCCATTTTTCCACTCCGGTGGTGGGTGTACACCCAGGACCCCATTCAAACCCATAGTGGCCTGGTCTCAGCTAGCTGATGAAAGTTACAAGCGATAATTTAATCATCTAATGCGGCTGGGGTTGGCATCGCCCCCCACTCCTCCTGATGTCGAAGGGAAATGGGCGAGGTTTAGGACTGTGGCTCATGCAGCTGCAATGGCTGCTTTGGGTACGCGGTCCAGACCTACCCAGAGACCCTGGCTGACAGAAGAGGTGTTCAAGCTGGCTGAGAAAAAGCGACAGGCCCACTCTAATCGGCTACAGCATCCCACGTCGGAGATTGAGGAGGCTTACCGCAGCCTTCGCTCGGAGGTTCGGAGAGCCGTGAGGTGCTGCAAAAATGGGTGGTGTTCGCGGGTTGCTGAGGAGATGGAGTCTGCCTCAATGGCAAAAAAAATCGCTCTTTTATTCTATGACCAAAGTAACCTGCAACGCCACACCTATTACCATCATTAAGGGAAAGAACGGTGATCCAATCTCTGACCACCAGGAACAGGTTTGCAGATTTGCTGAGCATTTCTGTGAGGTCCTGGGGGAGGGAAAATCCCTCAGCCAGGAAAACATCGTGGCACAAAGTGAGGATGACCCTGCTGAGGCTGCGGTGTCTCAAATATTGGAAGAAGTCACCCCCTGTGAGTGGCTGGCTGAGGTGCCATCTGTTGAGGAAGTACTGAAGGCAATCCAGAGCCTGAGACCAGGAAAGGCACCGGGCAGAGATGATCTCCCAAGCGAAATGCTGAGGGAGGGCGGCGTTTGTCCACAGACTGCCCTACATGATATCATAACAACAGTCTGGGGCACTGGACGGGTTCTGCAGGACTGGAAGGATGCCCTGGTGGCCCCCCTCTTTAAGAAGGGGGACCGCACAGACTAACAATTACAGGGGCATCTCTCTCCTCAGTGTGCCGGGAAAGGTCCTGGCAAGGATTATTCACCATTGCCTTGCCAGGCACGCTGAGGAGAGGCTTTCAGAGCCCCAATGCGGTTTCAGGAAAGGGCGGTCCTGCACAGATGCCACATTTTCTATCCATCTGCTACAGCAGAGGTGTAGGGAATTCCAACAATACCTACATCTCTGCTTTATTGACCTGGTCAAGGCCTATGATACCATCAGTAGGCCTGGGCTTTGGGTTGTTCTTCGTGCTTTTGGAGTCCCTGACCCTCTGCTCACGATCATTAAGGACCTTCATGTTGGTGAGCGGGCCCGGGTAAAACTACATGGCCGGGAATCGGAGCCATTCCCTGTACACCTTGGGGTGCGACATGGATATCCTCTGGCTCCCACATTATTTAACATCTATTTCGACCACATAGTTCGTGAAGCATTTGATGGCTGTACTGGAGGAATTTCCATCTGGTACAGATACAATGGGAGGCTGATCGATGCCCGGATGCGGTCTAGGGATGGCTCCCTATTGCTCAACCACGTTATGTATGCTGATGATTTGGTAATAGCTGCTCATTCAGAGGAGGAGTTGGAGACGCTGCTGTTGAGACTGGAGCGTGCCACTAAGAGGTGGGGCCTTACCATCAGCCCCACCAAAACTAAGCACCTGCCTGGGTATTTCGTACCATCGGACACTCCACCCCCACAACTCCCAATCGGTGATGGGGCAGTTGTGGAGAGAGTGGAGAGTTTCCCATACCGGGGGCAGTCTGCTTATGATCACCACCATCACCACCACCACCACCATCATCACCATCATCACCATCATCACCACCATCATCACCACAACCACCACCATCATCAGGACCACCATGATCACCATCACCACCATCATCACCACCATCACCACCTTCCCCACCATCATCATCACCACCTTCACCACCACCACCACCACCATCATCACCACCACCATCATCACCACCAGCACCATCATCATCATCATCACCACCATTATCACCACCATCATCACCACCACCACCGCCACCACCACAATCATCACCACCATCACCATCATCACCACCACCACCAGGAGGAGTTAGAAGCGCTCCTATTGAACCTGGAGCTTGCCACTAAGAGGTGGGGCCTTACCATCAGCCCCACCAAAACTAAGCACCTGCCTGGGTATTTTGTACCATCGGACACTCCACCCCCACAACTCCCAATCGGTGATGGGGCAGTTGTGGAGAGAGTGGAGAGTTTCCCATACCTGGGCAGTGTGCTTATGACCAGCTCCAGTTTAACAGCAGAGGTCTCACTCCGAATCAGTCGAGCGGCAATATCTTTTCATCGGTTGCGTAACGCTGTGTGGAAGCTACCTGGTCTGTCGCTCCGCACTAAGCTTCAGGTCTTCTCGGCCACGGTCATTCCCTCCCTTCTCTACGCTTGTGAAACGTGGACCCCCCTAATGGAACATCTTCGCCGGTTAGAAATATTTAGGCTGGCCTGCCTATGATCCATCCTGGGTTTAACCAGACTGGATTGTGTGAGGAGCTCACAAATCCTTGAAAGATCTGGGCAAGGTCCCATCGGTGAGCTCCTCCGGCGGGCAAGGCTGCGATGGCTGGGCCATGTAGTCCGCATGCCCAGCCACCGCATGCCGAAACAGCTTTTGTTCGGCCGGATCGAGGGGGCTAAGTGGGCGCGGCACGGGCTAGAGAAGAGATGGAGTGATGTGGTACAGGAGGACGTGGAGCTGAGTGGACTTGCCGATGACTGGTACCAGCGGTGTCAAGATCGGCCTCTGTGGAGGAGGCTCGTGAAGGATGCTACTGGGCAGTTGGAAGCAGCCGCCCTCCAACAACAACGGAGGGCGGAGGAGTGACGCTCAGAACAACGAGCGGAGCGCCGGGTGGCTAAAGCACAGCAGGTTGGCACAGTAGGGGGCACAGGTGGTGCATCAGCCAGTCATCTCAGTCATCTCAGTCAGTCGACCCGTGGCACCTGGGTCTGCCCCGTGACCTCCTGCCAGCGGGCGTTCGACACTTCACGTGGCCTCAGGGTGCACATAGCCTGGCACAAGCGTCGTGGTGACGTCACCGCCACTTAGTGGCGAATGGCGGTTTTTGTTGGTGTTGGTGTGTGTATGGGAGTGTATGTGTGTCTGTGTGTGTGTGTCTGTGTGTGTGTGTCTCTGTGTGTGTCTGTGTGTGTGTCTGCAGGGTTGACCGTAACCCACAGCACTACCCGCTGCTCCTGAGCCAGGCCACGTGCCTTGACTCACCCACTCAATCACTCACCCCACGTGTGTCTGTGTGTGTCTGTGTGTCTCTGTGTGTGTGTGTCTGTGTGTGTCTGTGTGTTTCTGTGTGTGTCTCTGTGTGTGTGTCTCTGTGTCTGTGTGTCTCTGTGTGTGTGTGTGTCTGTGTGTGTGTCTGTGTGTCTCTGTGTGTGTCTCTGTGTGTCTGCAGGGTTGACCGTAACCCACAGCGCTACCCGATGCTCCTGAGCCAGGCCACGTGCCTTGACTCACCCACTCAATCACTCACCCCACGTGTGTCTGTGTGTGTCTGTGTGTCTCTGTGTGTGTGTGTGTGTCTGTGTGTGTCTGTGTGTTTCTGTGTGTGTCTCTGTGTGTGTGTCTCTGTGTGTGTGTGTCTGTGTGTCTGTGTGTGTCTGTGTGTGTGTCTCTGTGTGTGTCTCTGTGTGTGTCTCTGTGTGTCTGCAGGGTTGACCGTAACCCACAGCGCTACCCGATGCTCCTGAGCCAGGCCACGTGCCTTGACTCACCCACTCAATCACTCACCCCACGTGTGTCTGTCTGTGTGTGTCTGTGTGTCTCTGTGTGTGTGTCTGTGTGTCTGTGTGTGTCTGTGTGTCTCTCTGTGTGTCTGTGTGTGTGTCTCTGTGTGTCTGTGTGTGTGTCTGTGTGTCTGTGTGTCTGTGTGTGTCTGTGTGTGTGTCTCTGTGTGTCTGCAGGGTTGACCGTAACCCACAGCGCTACCCGATGCTCCTGAGCCAGGCCACGTGCCTTGACTCACCCACTCAATCACTCACCCCACGTGTGTCTGTCTGTGTGTGTCTGTGTGTCTCTGTGTGTGTGTCTGTGTGTCTGTGTGTGTCTGTGTGTCTCTCTGTGT
>NW_027422645.1:165161-170813 GCF_048934315.1 Petromyzon marinus
TGTGTCTCTGTGTGTGTCTCTGTGTGTGTCTGTGTGTGTCTGTGTGTGTCTGTGTGTCTCTGTGTGTCTGCAGGGTTGACCGTAACCCACAGCGCTACCCGATGCTCCTGAGCCAGGCCACGTGCCTTGACTCACCCACTCAATCACTCACCCCACGTGTGTCTGTGTGTGTCTGTGTGTGTGTCTGTGTGTGTCTGTGTGTCTCTGTGTGTGTCTGTGTGTCTGTGTGTGTCTGTCTGTGTGTGTGTCTGCAGGGTTGACCGTAACCCACAGCGCTACCCGATGCTCCTGAGCCAGGCCACGTGCCTTGACTCACCCACTCAATCACTCACCCCACGTGTGTCTGTGTGTGTCTGTGTGTCTCTGTGTGTGTGTGTCTGTGTGTGTGTCTCTCTGTGTGTCTCTGTGTGTGTCTCTGTGTGTGTCTCTGTGTGTGTGTCTGCAGGGTTGACCGTAACCCACAGCGCTACCCGATGCTCCTGAGCCAGGCCACGTGCCTTGACTCACCCACTCAATCACTCACCCCACGTGTGTCTGTGTGTGTCTGTGTGTCTCTGTGTGTCTCTGTGTCTGTATGTGTGTCTGTGTGTGTGTCTCTGTGTGTGTGTCTGTGTGTCTGTGTGTGTCTGTGTGTCTCTCTGTGTGTGTCTCTGTGTGTGTCTCTGTGTGTGTCTCTGTGTGTCTGCAGGGTTGACCGTAACCCACAGTGCTACCCGATGCTCCTGAGCCAGGCCACGTGCCTTGACTCACCCACTCAATCACTCACCCCACGTGTGTCTGTCTGTGTCTCTGTGTGTCTGTGTGTGTCTGTGTGTGTGTGTGTCTGTGTGTGTGTGTGTGTCTCTGTGTGTCTGCAGGGTTGACCGTAACCCACAGCGCTACCCGATGCTCCTGAGCCAGGCCACGTGCCTTGACTCACCCACTCAATCACTCACCCCACGTGTGTCTGTCTGTGTGTGTCTGTGTGTCTCTGTGTGTGTGTCTGTGTGTCTGTGTGTGTCTGTGTGTCTCTGTGTGTGTCTGTGTGTGTCTGCAGGGTTGACCGTAACCCACAGCGCTACCCGATGCTCCTGAGCCAGGCCACGTGCCTTGACTCACCCACTCAATCACTCACCCCACGTGTGTCTGTCTGTGTGTGTCTGTGTGTGTGTCTGTGTGTGTCTCTGTGTATCTGCGTGTGTCTGTGTGTGTGTCTGTGTGTCTCTGTGTGTGTCTCTGTGTGTCTGCAGGGTTGACCGTAACCCACAGCGCTACCCGATGCTCCTGAGCCAGGCCACGTGCCTTGACTCACCCACTCAATCACTCACCCCACGTGTGTCTGTGTGTGTCTGTATGTGTCTGTGTGTGTCTCTGTGTGTGTCTGTGTGTGTGTCTGTGTGTGTCTGCAGGGTTGACCGTAACCCACAGCGCTACCCGATGCTCCTGAGCCAGGCCACGTGCCTCGATTCCGGCCCCTGCAGCGACCTCCACCACGGTCGCGGGAGCTCTCTGCCCGTGGTGGCTCACGTGCCCGTGCTCGTACGGGTCGCTCGCAACAACAACAACAACAACCACAACAACCACAACAACAACAACAACAACCACAACAACAACAATACGAGCAGCAGCAACAACAACGGCAGGAGGACGAGGAGGAGCAGCGGTAGCATAAGTGAATACCGCGGAAATCACGACAACAACAACCACAACAACCACAACAACAACCACAACAACCACAACAACAACCACAACAACAACAATACGAGCAGCAGCAACAACGGCAGGAGGACGAGGAGGAGTATCGGTAGCATAAGTGAATACGGCGGAAATCACGACAACAACAACAACAGCAACCACAACAACAACAACAACAACAACAGCCACAACAACAACAGCCACAGCACCGAGATGAATGGTAGTAGTAGTAGTATTAGTACTAAGATGATCAGTGGTAGTAGTGGTGATAGTAGTAGTGGTAGTAGTAGTGGTGGTAGTAGTAGTGGTGGTAGTAGTAGTAGTGGTAGTCTTAGCGGTAGTAGCGGTAGTAGTAGTGGTAGTAGTAGTAGTGGTAGGAGTAGTAGTGGTAGTAGTGGTAGTAGTGGTAGTCTTAGCGGTAGTAGTAGTAGTGGTAGTAGTAGTGGTAGGAGTAGTAGTGGTAGTCTAAGCAGTAGTAGCGGTAGTAGTAGTAGTGGTAGTAGTAGTGGTAGGAGTAGTAGTGGTAGTAGTAGTAGTCTTAGCGGTAGTAGCGGTAGTAGTAGTAGTGGTAGTAGTAGTGGTAGTCGTAGTGGTAGTAGTAGTGGTAGGAGTAGTAGTGGTGGTAGTGGTAGTGGTAGTAGTAGTGGTAGGAGTAGTAGTGGTGGTAGTCTAAGCGGCAGTAGAGGTGGTCGTAGTGGTAGGAGTAGTAGCGGTAGTAGCGGTAGTAGCGGTAGTAGCGGTAGTGGTAGGAGTAGTAGCGGTAGTAGCGGTAGTAGCGGTAGTAGCGGTAGTAGCGGCCGCCGTGGTGGTGGTGGTGGTGGTGGTGGTAGGATGAACAAGCGGAGCAGGAAGGTGAAGGTGGTGGACAATGATGATGACGACATGGTTGTTGCTGTTGTTGTTGATGACGAGGTGGTGGAGTTCCGTCTGGAGGTGCACGCCGTTCATGTCGCCTGCGTCTGCATTCGCCCAAAGGTTCTGGATAGTGGGAAATAGGGGGGAGTGGGGTCTGACGTCAGAACCACGTGACGACGTCGTCGCCGCCGCCATTGTGACGTCGTCGCCGCCGCCATTGTGACGTCGTCGCCGCCGCCATTGTGACGTCGTCGCCGCCGCCATTGTGACGTCGTCGCCGCCGCCATTGTGACGTCGTCGCCGCCGCCGTTGTGACGTCGTCGCCGCCGCCATTGTGACGTCGTCGCCGCCGCCATTGTGACGTCGTCGCCGCCGCCATTGTGACGTCGTCGCCGCCGCCGTTGTGACGTCGTCGCCGCCGCCATTGTGACGTCGTCGCCGCCGCCATTGTGACGTCGTCGCCGCCGCCATTGTGACGTCGTCGCCGCCGCCATTGTGACGTCGTCGCCGCCGCCATTGTGACGTCGTCGCCGCCGCCATTGTGACGTCGTCGCCGCCGCCGTTGTGACGTCGTCGCCGCCGCCATTGTGACGTCGTCGCCGCCGCCATTGTGACGTCGTCGCCGCCGCCATTGTGACGTCGTCGCCGCCGCCGTTGTGACGTCGTCGCCGCCGCCATTGTGACGTCGTCGCCGCCGCCATTGTGACGTCGTCGCCGCCGCCATTGTGACGTCGTCGCCGCCGCCATTGTGACGTTAGCGCCGCCGCCATTGTGACGTCGTCGCCGCCGCCGTTGTGACGTCGTCGCCGCCGCCATTGTGGCGTTAGCGCCGCCGCCATTGTGACGTCGTCGCCGCCGCCATTGTGACGTCATCACCGTGGTCTATGCACTGCTGCATGGAGATCGTTCCATTCGCTTCCAAGGTCGTCTAACCGGTTTCCCTTACACCCCCACCCCCTTAACCGGTTTTCCGCGCGAATATTCCGGTTACCGGTTAAAACGCATTAATCGCAGCTTCGTTGTTAATTTATTTTGACGTTTCTTTCCGTTAATTAATAATAATTATGATCACCACCATCGCCATCATCATCAAAGTATTCATGTCGTCTATTTATGCTAACTTACGGTGTTACATAGCCGATGAAATTTAAGGATAGTTTATATATTTGTATGCAGTGAGCAGATTGTGTTTGAATAAATATTACAAAGTTATTTAAGCTATCACTCACTCACTCACTAACTCACTCACTCATACACTCACTCATGCACTCACTCACTCATACACTCAGTCATACACTCACTCATACACTCACTCATACACTCATACACTCACTCATACACTCACTCATACACTCACTCATGCACTCACTCATACACTCACTCATGCACTCACTCACTCATACACTCACTCATACACTCACTCATACACTCACTCATACACTCACTCATACACTCACTCATGCACTCACTCACTCATACACTCACTCATACACTCACTCATACACTCACTCACTCACTCATACACTCACTCATACACTCACTCATACACTCACTCACTCATACACTCACTCATACACTCACTCATACACTCACTCACTCACTCATACACTCACTCGTACACTCACTCACTCATACACTCACTCATACACTCACTCATACACTCACTCATACACTCACTCATACACTCACTCACTCGTACACTCACTCACTCATACACTCACTCACTCACTCATACACTCACTCGTACACTCACTAACCCACTCACTCACTCATACAGTCACACACTCACCCACTCATACACTCACTCACTCAGTGATTGAGTGATAGGGTGGTTGAGTGTTTAGGTGGGTGAGTGAGTGGGTGGGTTGGAGAGTGAGTGAGTAGGTGAGTGGGTGGGTGAGTGGGTAAGTCAGTGGGTGAGTAGGTGGGTGAGTGAAAGAGTGAGTGGGTGAATGCGTGAGTAGGTGAGTGGGTGGGTGAGTGAGTGGGTGAGTAGGTGAGTGAGTGAGTAGGTAAGTGGGTGGGTGAGTGAGTAAGTCACTGGGTGAGTAGGTGGGTGAGAGCGTGAGTGAGTGGATGAACGAGTCAGTGTGTGGGTGAGTGAGTGAGTGGGTGGGTGAGTGAGTAGGTGATTGAGCGTGTGGGTGAGTGAGTGGGTGGGTGAGTGAGTGAGTGGGTGAGTGAGTGAGTGGGTGAGTGAGTAAGTCAGTGGGTGAGTGGGTTGGTGAGTAAGTCAGTGGGTGAGTGGGTTGGTGAGTAAGTCAGTGGGTGAGTGGGTTGGTGAGTGAGAAACTGAGTGAGTGGGTGAGCGAGTGAGTGATAATGATGACGGTGGTGATGATGATGATGGTGATGACAGTGATGATGGTGATGATGATGGTGATGATGATGGTGATGATGATGGTGATGATAATGACAGTGATGATGGTGGTGATGATGGTGATGATGATGATGACAGTGATGATGACAGTGATGATGATGGTGATGATGATGATGGTGTTGATGATGATAATGGTGGTGATGATGATGACAGTGATGATGGTGATGATGATGGTGATGATGATGGTGGTGGTGATGATGATGATGGTGATGATGATGGTGATGATGGTGGTGGTGATGATGATGGTGGTGATGGTGAGACAGTGATGATGGTGATGATGATGGTGATGATGGTGGTGATGATGATGGTGACGATGATGGTGATGATCATGGTGATGATGATGGTGATGATGATGGTGATGATGATGATGGTGATGCTGATGATGGTGATGATGATGGTGATGATGGTGATGATGATGGTGTGATGATGGTGGTGATGATGGTGATGATGATGGTGATGATGATGGTGATGATGATGGTGGTGGTGATGATGTTGGTGTTGAGATGGGGGATGATGATGGTGATGAGTGATGATGTGATGGTGATGATGATGGTGATGATGGTGATGATGATGATGCTGATGGTGATGATGGTGGTGATGGGGACATGCTGTGGATGGGTGATGATGGATGGTGATGGATGATGATGATGGAGATGATGATGATATGATGTGTTGATGATGATCAATGGTGATGATGATGATGATGATGATGATGATGGATGATGATGAGGGTGATGATGATG
>NC_133750.1:600000-798918 GCF_048934315.1 Petromyzon marinus
GCGGTCTGAAAGCCACCTTAAGCATAATCAATCAGTTAAGACCCGAAATCGCTGCAGACGTAGCAAGATCTGAAATCGCTGCAACCCTCAAAAACGCTAAGATGCCAGCTAGCAACCTCAGCAAAGATGAGCGTTTTGAATTATATAAATTAAAAAAGAGGGATGACATTGTCATCCTCTCAGCTGAAAAGTGCAATGCCACTGTCATCATGGATAAAATAGAATATAACAAAATTAAAGAATTACTCAACGATGGCAGCTATACAAAAATAAAAAGAGATCCCACCAACTTGCTCGTCATAAAAACCAACAAAATAATTTCTGATTCAATCGCATTAATTGATCAAACCAAACAGTTCTCATTGAAACCTTCTGCTGCCAGGCCACCAAGATTATACGGCTTACAAAAAATACATAAAGTAGATACACCCCTCGTCCCATCGTCTCTGCTATCAACTCCCCCACCTACAAACTGGCTCGTTTTTTGTCTGAAATCCTGCGGCCTTTCACTGGAAAAACCACCTCTGCGGTACAAAATTCTACTCACCTGGTATCGACAATCAAGGGTATTTCCCTGTCCCCAGACGACCTGCTTGTCAGTTTTTACGTAGTTTCCTTATTCACCAAAGTTCCTGTACCTGACACCATCGCAATCATTGAAGACTTGGTTCATAAAGGACTAAACACTGAGGTACCCCCCCTGGTGAGACACTGCTGAACCAATACATACTTCACCTGGAATGGAACTTTCTACAAACAGACTGAGGGCACCCCAATGCCCCCCCCCCTATCCCCGGTTGTAGCCAACATTTTCATGGAGAAATTTGAGACTGACGCCATCCAGACTGCCACTCTGCACCCAACCTTATGGAAGAGGTACGTGGATGACACTTTTGTCATCTGGCCACATGGCCAGGCTGCTCTAGACTAATTCTTCGACCACATCAATTCCATACACCCAGCCATCAGATTTACCATGGAAGTCGAAAAAGATGGCAAGCTACCTTTTTTGGATGTCCTAATAAAAAAGAGACCTGATGGTTCAATGAGCCAATCTGTCTACAGGAAAGCTACCCATACGGATGCTTACCTGAAACCGGATTCCCACCACCATCCATCCCAGAAGAATTCCCTCATCAAGACTCTGCACCATAGAGCCCAATGCATATCCGACCAGGAACACATTGCCAGTGAACTCAAGCACGTACACCAAGCTCTTAAGGCTAATGGTTATTCCGACTACACAATCCGTAAAGCTATCACTCCAACCATGAAGAAGGACCCTCTTGAGGAGCCTTTCAAAACCATCACTTTACCCTACATTGCGGGGATCACAAAAAAGATCTCCAAAATCTTGAATAAACACAAGATCCAGGTCCGATACAACACATTACATAAAATCCGTGATCTGGTTCCGTCTGTAAAAGATGTGATTCCGGACATACAGCAACCTGGCGTCTACAAACTAAGTTGCCTCTGTGGTAGTAGTTACATTGGAGAAACCAAACGACATGTCTTGGACCGCATTCGTGAACACAAAGAAGACCTAAAACACGGTAGGACCAACACCTCGGCCGTGGCAGATCACTGTTATAATTCAGTAGGCTCACATGACATTGAATTCTTTAAGAGAGAGGTTCTTTGCAAGCCATCTGGCTACCATGAGAGATTCGTTCATGAGGCTATCCACATATACAAACACAGAGACAATTTCAACCGAGAAGATGGATTCTGGCTGAGCAATCATTGGAAGGATTTGATAAACCATTTCGGGTCTTAATTGATTGATCACGCTTAAGGTGGCTTTCAGACAGCATCCATTATTTTTCGTCTTCCCCCTCTTTTCCGAACATAGATGGACTCGTCCATCCAAACAAACTGTCAAATCGCTCTCCGTGGTACTAACGTTAAAAATAACCGCCACTTTTTTCAAATTTTCTTGATGTGGTTTTCACACCTGATGATGATTGCTTGTGTTGCAGTCGAAACTTCGTGAGAATTTTATTGTTATATATTTTCATTATTTAATTGTTTCCCTTCTATGTGGTGACTTTACCGAAAGAACCAAGAATATGAATCCCCTGCAGTCACGAAAGCTTTAAATCAAAACTATCAATATTGTTAAGAATCCAATTTACAACAACCACTACCACCACAACACCATAGACAAAGATCCCCCGTATAGCCTTGACAGACTATAGGGGCAAGTGCTGTTAACGAGCACCTATGAAGGTCGGGACTGCACACGAGGGGGTGGGTGGCCAACACTACGCCCGGCCGCCTTTGTCTCCCTAGTGGCGATGTCTACACATCGCACCGGGTACTCATTTGAGGCTGAGTCGACCTAGAGGAGGCCCGGTACCGTTTCAGGTAATCGTCACTGATTTTGGCCGTGAGCGGGAATCAAACCCGGGTCGCCAGGTTCATTGCGCAGCGCGCTACCCGCTACACTACAACACCACCACAACACCACAACACAACAACCACCACAACACAACCACCACAACAACCACCACCTACTACTACGATGTCACATAGTCACTTTAAGATGTTTTCTTGTTCATGTTTTTGTTTTTTGTTTGTTGCGGTTGCACCCGATTCAAGAGCCGAAAGACTCACAGGGCTACACCAAAATAAATGAAACTATTAAAACTATGAAACCTTATGAGACCTCCTTTGCCAGAAACAAGATATAGGAATAGGTTTCACCCTTTTAACTGGCACAAAAACTGACACCTTTATTCAAGGCATCATGTTTGCAATAACCACAACACAAGCAGTCAAAATGCAAACAAAAAAGACAACTCTGATAATAATATTGGCACTGTCCTTGAATTTGATTGGTCCACACCCGAGACAGCTTTTCTTAGAGCCTAGTCTCCACTGGTGTTGGACCAGAAGACGCCAAAAGGCGTCAAAAGGCGTCTTCTGGCCCAACACCAATGGAGACTAGGCTCTAAGAAAAGCTGTCTCGTGTGTGGACCAATCAAATTCAAGGACAGTGCCAATAATATTATCAGAGTTGTCTTTTTTGTTTGCATTCTGACTGCTTGTGTTGTGGTCATTGCAAACACGATGCCTTGAATAAAGGTGTCAGTTTTTGTGCAGGTAAAAAAGGGTGAAACCTATTCCTATACTATGAAACCTCTGCTCAGAGAAGCACGGAGTCGAGATGGCAATTCTCCTGCTGTGTATCCTACTGCTGTCCCTCCCGGCCATATCTAGTGCCACACTCAACTCTACAAACGGCTACCCTCGTTATTTTGCGTCAATACTTGTTGCTCGATTTGCCAATACACCTGCAAATGAAACAGCTCATAGACACTTCTACACTCCATTATTGTATCATTTTAAACCCTATCTTTGTCCTATTACTTCACCAGCACTCCTTCCAAACTTCATTCTGCTCTTAAAAATAACACCATCTGCGAGCTGCTGCTATTCGTCCAAGGTTCGCCGCTCTTCATCCTTTCACAGAAAATACTTATGCAAACTGTTAATTCTACTTTGCTTATTTCTGGGTGGTATTGAGCTTCATCCTGGCCCAAATGAAAAGAGCTCGTATAATTCTGTAGATTTTTCTGGCAGGAAAGGTGTTGGTGTTCTACATGAAAACATCAGAGGGCTTGTGATTAAATTAAGTCAATTAAAACTAGAAGTGGCAAATCTTGACCCGGACATTTTTTGCCTAACAGAAACATTTCTCACTCCTGCTGTCAATGACTTGCAGATTACGATTGAAAACTACAACCTTTTTCGGCTTGACCGAGGATCTAAAGGAGGTGGAATTGTCATCTATGTTCGTAACACTATTGCATGTTCACCAGCTCACTCCTTGTTTAAAAAAATGTTGCTTTGAAGGTCTGGCTCTCAGAATAACTCTCCCAAATAATCAACAGATATTGGTAGTGTGCTGCTATAGACCGCCTTGTGGGAAGGATGTTGAAGCTGCATCGGCACTGAGAGAGCTTTTTGGGGGCCTCCCTAAAGGTGAAATAATTTTAATGGGTGATCTAAATTGGAATTGGCTAAACCCGCCGGCCGTGGCCACAAATTTTACAGATGAATTTAACTTGTTTCAATTAATAAATGTCCCCACAAGACCTAACCTAAAAAATCCGGGACAGTCAACTCTGCTTGACGTCCTATTGACAAATGCCCCTCACAATTTCGCACTGACTGGTGTTCTGGGTAATAACCTTAGTGATCACTCCTTCATTTTTGGTGTGAGATCATCAGCCAGACCCAAAGCCCCCCCTAAAATTGTTGAGAAGCACTCTTTGAGACACTTCAGCACTCAGGCATTTACAAATGATGTGCTTCACTCAGATATTGATAAGGTCTGTGATATCCTCAACCTGACTACGGCATGGGAGACTTTCAGGTGCACGTTTCTCCAAATTCTTAACAAACATGCTCCGTTGGTTAGATTTAAAACTAAAGGCAACCACCCACCATGGTATGATCCTTTGATTACAAAGCTCATGAAAACTAGGGACAAGGCTTGGGCATGTGCTCGGAAAAGTAATTTGGTAAATGACTGGCTAGAATACAGGATTTTAAGGAATAGATGCGTAAAAAAAATACGGCATGCAAAAAATGCCTATTTTTCCTCCACTCTCCTGGAATCACATGGAAATGCCAGGATTTTTTGGAAAACAATCAAATCTATCGAAAAGGCATCCAAAACAGAAAATCTGTCCGTTGAGCTTCACCGAAATGGGGAATATTTTTCAGATCCCAAAAAAATAGTTGACAATTTTAACCTTCATTTTTCTGAAGCTGGTAATCTTTTTGATAATGTATTGGGAGTCACCCCTGCTCCTGCAAATTCCTACACCCCTGTCCAAACATTAAACGAATTTAGTTTCCAACCAATCCACCAAAGTAATGTTCTGAAACAACTGTCCTACCTCAAAGGGTCCTCCTCTACCGGAGCAGATAGTTTTCCCGTCTTTGTTCTACTAACTGTTGGTCACCTAATATACAAACCTATAGCCCATATTTTCAACCTCTCCATCAAAGAAGCATCAGTTCCTCTAGAATGGAAACATTCCTATGTCCGTCCACTTCACAAAGGGGCCCTAAAGATGATCCCAATAACTACCGACCTATCTCAATTTTGTCCCCATTGATGAAAAATTTTGAAAAATTATTGAACTACCAAATTAGCAGTTTCCTGTCCACCAACAATCTACTACATCTAAAACAATCTGGGTTCTGGAAAAAAATACAGCACCACATCTGCTGCATTAGACTCTTTGAATCAAATTTACAATAGCCTTGATAATAAGCAGTACTGTGCCTGTTTTTTCTTGACCTGTCCAAAGCTTTTGATACAGTTGACCATAAAACCCTGCTTAGTAAACTAAGTTGCCTCGGTTTTCCGAGAACACAGTACAATGGTTAAAAAATTACTTCTTTTCTCGCACCCAAACTGTATTCACAGATGGTTGGAGGTCAAACAGTGTTAAGATAACAAAAGGGGTTCCACAGGGTTCCATCCTCGGCCCCCTCTTGTTCTCTCTTTATGTCAATGACTTGGGCACTGAACTGGATCATTCCAGGGTAAATCTTTTTGGAGATGACACGATACTGATTACTGCTGGCCGCTCTCCGGATGACGTGATTGCTAAGCTCCAGGGTGATTTCAACAAACTACAACATCAGCTAGTTTCTCTTAAACTAGTCCTGAATACCTCCAAAACCAAGGTGCTATGCTTCTCTCCGGGATTAAAGCATGAAGTAATTTTTCCCCAATTACATTCCTTGAATAATTATCAAATAGAGCAAGTCAAGATCTATAAGTATCTTGGGGTCATCCTGGATTCAAATCTTAGTTTTGAAGATCACATTGATTATATTGGTAAAAAGACAAAAATAAAAATTGGTTTTCTGTATCGACACAAGCACTGCTTCCCCCCAATGTTCCGTTTGGAATTGATAAAAGCTACCATACTGCCTCTACTTGACTACTGTGACATCGTGTATAAATCAGCCCCAAGTACTGTACTGAAGAAGCTTGATTCCATCTATCACTCGGCCTTAAGATTTGCATTGAACTGCCCATATAGGACTCACCACTGTGATCTCTACATTGGGTCAAACTTAACATCTCTTAATGTTCGACAGCTTGTGCACCAGATCTTATTTATTCACGATGTACTTACAAAAAATTCCGCAGACTACCTACTGGATCTCCTCTGTTTCAAATAACAAATTTGACCTCAGGTCTTCGCTCATTTACCAGCTTCACATTCCCTATTGCGGTACTAAAACTGGAGGAAGGGCCTTTGCTATTGATGCCCCCAGGGTCTGGAATGCTATTGCCAATAAACTGCAACTTGAATCACTACCTATGAGATCTTCACTCAAAACTGCTCTAGAGGAGTTGTACAACCCTAGCTGCCACTGCTATTCAGTGGCCTAGAATATGGCTCTAGATTTTGGTGTTACAATTAATTTATGTAGTTTATTGTAAAAACATTCGGTTACAGTCCCTATGATCACTGTTACATTGGATTTATGGCTTTTATTTTGGTGATTTCGAAAAGTTTTTTTTGTTTTGGCCATGTTTTTGTTCATTGTAGTACCGAGTTGACTGATGGCCTTAATCTTAGTTGTCTTTTGGTTGTTGTTGTTATTTTGACTTGCATCCCACTGGGATTTTTGCACACAGCGTTGGTGTACGGTGCTATTTCAGGAATATTTTGATATTTTTTTCCTGTATTTTCTGTTTGCACAGTCACACAAAGTCACTTTAAGATGTTTTCTTGTTCGTGTTGTTTGTTTGTTGCGGTTGCACCCGATTCAAGAGCCGAATGGCTCACAGGGCTATACCAACATAAATGAACTATGAACTATGACTCCCCGACGTCACTTCCTGGTTCAGGGGTCGTCTCGTGACGTCATCGAGCGCGAGACACCCCCCCCCACCCACCCCTCTTCCCCTCCCCTCACTCTGAGCCCGTTTCGGGCTCGATGACGTCACGAGACGACCCCTGAACCAGGAAGTGACGTCGGGGAGTCGACTCCGTGCGTCTCTGAGCAGAGGTGCTGATGGTGGTGGTGTTGTTGTTGTGGTGGTGTTGTGGTGGTGTTGTTGTGGTGGTGTTGTGGTGTTGTGGTGGTGGTGTTGTGGTGGTGGTGTTGTTGTTGTGGTGTTGTTGTGGTGGTGTTGTTGTGGTGGTAGTGTTGTGTTGTGGTGGTGGTGTTGTGGTGGTTGTTGTGGTGGTGGTGTTGTGGTGGTTGTTGTAGTGGTGGTGGTGTTGTGGTGGTTGTGTTGTGGTGGTGGTGTTGTTGTGGTGTTGTTGTCGTGGTGTAGTTGTGGTGGTGTTGTGGTGGTGGTGTTGTGGTGGTGTTGTGGTGGTGGTTGTTGTGGTGGTTGTGTTGTGGTGGTGGTGTGGTGGTGGTTTTGTTGTTGTGGTAGTGTGGTGGTGGTTGTGTTGTGGTGGTGTTGTTGTGGTGGTGTTGTTGTGGTGGTATTGTTGTGGTGGTATTGTGGTGGTGGTGTTGTGGTGGTGGTGTTGTGGTGGTGGTGTTGTGGTGGTTTTTGTTGTGGTGGTGTTGTGTTGGTGGTTATTTCAATGAGCCATTTCAATGCTAAATTCTACGCTAATTCCTTTGTCAAGGCGCTTTGTTTTCTTCTCACACAGCTTAAAGGTCGTGATCTAAGCTTGGCTTTTCTCACTCCAGCGCTGTCCTCCAGACAGTCTCGTCCCTTCACCTGATGAAGGCCGCTTGTGTTGTGGCCGAAACGTCGTGATTTTTTGTTATTTTATTTTCACCTACGTGACTTTACCCAATAGAACCAAAGAGTATGGTGGTGGTTGTGTTGTGGTGATGTTGTGGTGGTGGTGTTGTGGCGGTGGTGTTGTGGCGGTGGTTGTGTTGTGGTGGTTGTGTTGTGGTGGTGGTGTTGTGGCGGTGGTTGTGTTGTGGTGGTTGTGTTGTTGTGGTAGTGTTGTTGTAGTAGTGTTGTGGTGGTGGTGTTGTGGTGGTGGTGTTGTGGTGGTGGTTGTGTTGTTGTGGTAGTGTTGTGGTGGTGGTGTTGTGGTGGTTGTGTTGTTGTGGTAGTGTTGTGGTGGTGGTGTTGTGGTGGTGGTGGTGTTGTGGTGGCTGTGTTGTTGTTGTGGTAGTCTTTGGTTCTATTCGGTAAAGTCACGTAGGTAAAAAAAATAAAACAGCAAAAATCACGACGTTTCGGCCACAACACAAGTGGCCTTCATCAGGTGAAGGGGACCGTACTGTCACGAGGACAGCGTTGGAGTGAAGACAGTCCAGCCCAGGTCGCGTCCTTTTAAGCTGTGTGGGAGGAAACAAAACGCTTTGACAAAGGAATTAGCATAACATGACCGAAAAGCACAAGAGGACCGGCACGGGGTGGCGGTTTACAAATGTATGTGTGAAGCGAAATAAGCTTCTATGAAAGTTTGGTATGTCACTATTTGGATAAATGCTATTGAAAATTAGTTTAATGTTCGGTATGATTTAGAACATCTTTCCAATGGTTGCTTAATTTGAAACCATCTTCTCGGTTGAAATTGTGTCTGTGTTTGTAAATCTGAATTGCCTCGTGGACAAATCTCTGATGATAACCCGTGGGTTTACAAAGGACCTTGGTATCGGAGAAAACTATATCGTGATCACCAACAGCGTTGTAACAGTGGTCAGCTACGGCAGAAGAATTTGTTCTGCCGTGTTTCAAATCTGATTTGTGCTCGCGAATTCGGTCAGAGACATGTCGTTTCGTCTCCCCGATATAGCAATCACCACAAGTGCAGCTCAATTTGTGACTTTACCGAATAGAACCAAAGAGTATGGATCCTTGCAGTCACGAAAGCTTCAAATCTAGATATGTTGTGGTAGTGTTGTGGTTGGGTTTTGGTGGCAGTGGTGGTTGTGTTGTGGTGGTGTTGTGGTGGTCGTGGTTGTGGTGGTCGCAGTTGTGGTGGTTGTAGTTGTGGTGGTCGTAGTTGTGATGCTAGTGGTTGTGGTGGTCGTAGTTGGGGTGTTCGTAGTTCTGGTTGTGGTTGTCGTGGTTGTGGTGGTCATGGTGGTCGTGGTTGTTGTGGTCGTAGTTGTGGTGGTTGTAGCGGTTGTTTTTTTGTTGTGGTTTTAGTGCTTGTAGTAGTGGTGGTTGCTGCAGGGACGGGTCAAGGTTCTTGTAGGCCCTAAGTGATAACTTTCAACAGCTGCTACTGCTGCCCACGTTACTACCGCCGCTGCCTTCGATCTGGCCGAGATTTAGCCAGGCTGCTTTATGTGAGGAGCTCGCAAATCCTTGAAAGATCTGGACAGTCCCATCGGTGAACTCCTCCAACAGGCGAGGCTGCGTCGGCTGGGTCGTGTGCCCCGTATGCCCAGCCACTGCATGCCCAAGCAGCTTTTGTTAAGTTACATACAGGAGGCTAAACGGGTGTGTCATGGGCTAAAGATGAGATGAGTGATGTGATACAGGAGGATGTGGAGCTGAGTGAACTTGCTCACGACTGGTACCAGCGGTGTCAAGATCGGCCATCCATAAATGACATCACGCGAATTTGGCAGATTTTTTACCCCCCTCCCACCCTCGTCACACGGCGTCACAAGAAGTCAGACCCCCCTCAAATATGACGTCACGAAGCTCTGCCCCCCCCCCCCCGCCAAAACCATATTTCCATTTTGAAAATAAAACATGCTTCAAATCACTTTAAACTATTGTCATTGTAGTGCGTATTTAATGTGGCGCTGCACTCTCTGATGTTGTAGGAGAAAACGCGTATTAAAAATGAGTCGTTGGAAAGCTGAAATTTAGCATAAAATTCACTTGAAAATATTCAAGGCTTAATTAAAACTGTAAATGTTAAGAATATTATATTGAAATTCTAAGCAAAATGCTCCTTCATGGAATAAATAAAAGGTGACCTTAGTAAATTTAAATAATGAAATAGTTAATGAAATTTTTCAAAATTAGTGTTATAACAATTCTATTGTTTATATTTATTTAAAGTTGCGTATTTTGATGTGACGTCACATCAAATCCCCCCTCCCCCCCTCGTCACACATCGTCACAAATGTCTGACCCCCCTCCCCCCCTAGGTGTGTGACGTCATTTATGGACGGCCCCTTATGTTTGCTGATCTGGTGATTGCTGCTCAGAGGAGGAGTTGGAGGCGCTGCTGCTGAACCTGGAGTGTGCCACAAAGAGGTGGGGTCTTACCATCAGCCCCACCAAAACTAAGCACCTGCCTGGGTATTTTGTGTCATCAAAGACTCCACCCCCTCAGCTCCCCATTGGTGGTGTAGCAGTTGAGAGGTTGGAGAGTTTCCCATACCTGGGCAGTGTCCTCATGTCCAGCACCGACCGGTTTGACAGCAGAGGTCTCACTCCTGAATCAGTCTGACAGCATTTTCATTGAATCGACTGCATAATTCTGCATGGCGGCTACCTCGCCTGTCGCTCCACACGAAGCTTCAGATCTTCTCGGATACAGTTGTAGTGGCCTTATTGATGTCGGAGACTGTTCTTTGGAGACAACGCGTATTTATTACAAACACTTCAATTACAGTGGCGAATCTGATACTTGAAGCGTTAACGGCCTCTTCACCCGTACTCTATAGAGGGAACGTTCCCCGAGCTTTAGCCCACGCTAGCTCCCTACTTCCCTCTATCCTGGTCCTCCCTCAGGAGGCTGTCTGACCTTGCCCAGCTTCGACGCAGGTCCCGATCACCAGCCACATGAGTCCGTCCCTCGAAAGTACAGCGGGCCAAAGGAGTTCCAGGGTCTGGCTAGTCGATCTTGTTTCTTCACTGGCTCTTCACCTTGCTTGAGTCGAACTGCGCCTCAGTTCTCCGGGTCCCACCTTTTATACAGTCCCTCACTGAGGGGTGGGGCTGGGAGGGATCACAGCGTCCCCCACAGCCCCCCAGGGTGGTGGCTGGAGCGGACGTGTTTGTGGCCACTGCCCTACAACCGCGTGTCCTCCCATAACACCTCTACACAGCCATGCCCTCCCTTGCAAAATGTGGAGCCCCCTCTAACTGAACATCTGCACCATTTGGTAATATTCAGGCTAACCTGTCTACAATCCATCCTGGGATTAACCACACTGGTTTGTGTAAGTTGTTCAGGGATCATTGCAAGATCTGGACAAAGTCCCATCAGTGTGCCACAATGGTGAGATGTTAACTACATCGCCTGGTATACAGGAGGTCATAGGTTCAATCCGGACCCTGACATTTAGAAACATACTTTTAGCATATTTGGCTGCTAAACATTTCCACGTGATGATAAGCCACTTCGTTGAGCTATCATTTGTGGCCGGGTCATTTCTGAAAAAGAGATATATTGCTCAGTGGGCTTTACCTGGTGTGATAAAAAAATATTGAATCATTTTAAAACAAAAATCTGTGAGCTCTCCTGGCAAGCGAGTCTGCGTTGGCTGGGTCATATCGCTCGCATTCCCAGCCACCGCATGGCTAAGTATCTGTTCGGATGGGTCTTTCATTTAGTTTAGTTTCATTTATTAGGTATAACCCTGTGAGCCATGCGGCTCTTGACTCGGGTGCAACTGCAACAAAACAAAAACATGAACAAGAAACATCTTAAAGTGATGACGCGAAACAGAAAAATCCTGGAAAAGACAGCAAAGTCTTCAAGAAAAAACACAGGTAGTGATCCAAGTTGCAGTTTATTGGCGATAGCATTCCAGACCCTGAGGGCATCAATAGAAAAGGCCCTTCCTCCAGTATTTGCACGGCAATAAGGAATGTGAAGCTGGTGAATGAGCGAAGACCTTAGGTCACATTTGTTCTTCGAAACAGGGAGGAGATCCAGCAGGTAGTCTGCTGATATTTTGTAAGTACATCGTGAATAATACTACGTGTAGGTGTATAATCTGTGTATATTGTGTGTAATGTGTGCATCTTATGTCCCCTGGGTGTACTGTGTGTCAGTATGTAACGCATGTGTATATTGTGTAAGGTGTATAATGTGTGTGTATCGTGTATATTGTGTGTAATTGTGTGTGTATATATTTGTTGTGTGTAATGTGTAGGTTGAATGACATGAAGCAGAGACTCAAGACAGCCCAGTGCTAGAAGGAACCAATGCGAGCAGTGTCCATACGACATGAGCCACACTGGACACATTCATTTGTACCACAAATCACACATGGCCATGAAGGCCTTCAAGTGTACTGTATGCGAGAAGGTATTTCGACGTTCATCACAACTTAGAACTCACCAGAGACAGCACACAGGAGAGAAGCCCTTCGAGTGTACTGTTTGTGGTAAAGCGTTTACACGTTCAGCAACTCGTCACGTTCACCAGAGAACACACACAGGCGAGAAACCCTTCAAGTGCACTGTTTGTGGTAAAGCGTTTGCACGGTCAGCATATCTTAACATTCACCAGAGAACACATTCAAGCGATAAGCCCTTCAAGTGCACTTTGTGTGAGAAGACATTTAAACGCTCATCACATCTCCAAATTCACCAGATAACACACACTGGCGCCAATCCCTTCAAGTGCACTGTTTGTGGTAAAGCGTTTACACGGTCAGCATCTCTTAACATTCACCAGAGAACACACACAGGCGAGAAGCCCTTCAAGTGCACTGTGTGTGGTAAAGCGTTTATACAGTCAGCATACCTTAACATTCACCAGAGAACACACACAGGCGAGAAGCCGTTCAAGTGCACTGTGTGTGGTAAAGCGTTTACACGCTCAGGATCTCTGAACAGTCACCAGAGAAAACACACAGGCGAGAAGCCCTTCAAGTGTACTGTGTGTGGTAAAGCATTTACACAGTCAAGATATCTTAAGAATCATCACCAGAGACGACACACAGGCGAGAAGCCCTTCAAGTGCACTGTGTGTGGGAAGTTATTCGCACAGTCAGTCGACCGAAATTGGCATGAGAAGATCCATGTGGAGGAGGTGGAATCCAGCCCATCTCGCATGCAACAAGACCCAAAAGACAACCCGAGTTTAGCAACGTGGCCATCAGTGAAGGTTGAACGGGAAGAAGTGAAGGGGGAATGTGAAGAGGTGAAGGTGAAATGTGAAAAGGTGAAGATGGAATGTGAAGAAGTGAAAGTGAAATGTGAAGATGAAGACTCAACTCCAGGCCCCGACCTCGAGGTGGATGGAGGCAGCGTCAAGCAGGAGCAGCTTTCGGACTCTGAGGGAGGGCGAGGCGACCCCCATGAGGTTGTGGATGTGGAGGTGTGGGTGGAGTTTTTGGGGGAGGGATCGTGCAGTGGTTAGTGTGCCGCCTTACGAGCGCGGGGAACCCGAGTTTGATTCCCGTTCACGGTCGACATCGGTGACAATTATCTGAATTGGTCCTGGGTCAACTCAGCCTCAAATGAGTACCTGGTGTGGTGCCTAAACACCACTGGGGAGACAAAGGCGGACGGGCATGGTGCTGGCCACCCACCCCCTCGTGTAGCATGCCGGCCTTCATCGGTGCTCGCTGCCACACTTCTGTTCAGGCTCTTAATGGGCAAATTTATCTTCAAAGTTTTTGGACAAAGCAGAGTAAGAGGGCCCAACACGTTTGAAGTGGGGTCTGGAAAGGTCTGAAAGAATTCCCAATGAAGGTCGCCTTATTTACAGGCATCTCTCATTACAACAATGTGTGCAGCTGTCGGCGTCGTCCACTCGGAGATTACCTTTCATTTAACGTAGCTACCCCAAAGCCTTGGGAACCACCTAAGAAGTTTCGTCTCTTGGAATCTCCATCCGGCCATCTTCTGTCCTCATTCAAACTGATTCCCTTATTAAAATCACCAACGTTTAGGTGTGAATGCTATTTTAAAACGTGGTTACTATCATTACATATCTTTGTTTTATCTGTAATTGGGTGGAATGCTTTGATGTTACCTACTGGCCCGAGTCGCCCTTGAAACAGATCTCTGCCCAATGGGCTTTGCTCGGAAAATACACTTCTGGTTCTTCGGGTTCTGTAAATCTGATGGCATTGAAAACATTATTTAGCATTACGAACGAATGATTACGCATCAACCGATTGTGAGTCTCGATGTAACAATTTGCGCGTATCAGGGTCACGTATAGAATATGGGATGTCTGGACAGATCGATTGTGTGTTATGACTATGAGCAATGCCCTTGTATTCACGTGACTGTGGATGTTTGTGCGACACGAACTGTCAGCTTAGAAGTGTTGGTGCCATCTTCCTCGCGAGAACAATTCGTAGTTTTCTTTAAAACAAGGAACCTAGTGGGACCTGTCTCGTCCTCGCTGTGCATTTATCTGCACCACTTCGTGTAAGAACTGTTGGATATCGAGCCTTTTACTAAATTAAGATTAACAATATTTGCCCTCATATATATATGTTGAGGAGTAGAGGGATGACGGAATGTCACACTCGCCTCGGGAGGAGTGACGTCACGTCCCCCCGGGGTATTTGAGGGGGGGGGGCCGGTGACGTAGAGGGGGTCTTCGCCAGGAGCCGGGTTCGTGAGCGATAGGGAAGTGGGGACCCAGGGTAGGGGACGACGAGCTCCAGGCAAGGGGGATTCCCAGTACCCTTTCCCCGTGGTGAGACTTAGCTTACCCAAGTCTTGTGTTAGCCCTTCCCCAAAAAGCTAGGCGACAGCCCTTAATAAACTGGTTGGCGTCGGCCCCGACAACGTCTGCCTTCGTGTCGCCATTTACACCACAACAACTGGTGTCAGAAGTGGCTTCCGTGCTCGCGACCGTGTCCAAATATTGGCGCGAGACGGAAGACCGCGCCTGGTGTACCGGCGCCACGAAGAGCAAGGCGGTGACGCGGCCCTGGCGAAGACCCCGGAGGTCGGGGGCCCCCCAGGATACGCGCCCCGTGGAGGTGGCCCGGCTGGAGCCGGGGGGGGGGGGGGGAGGCCGGCGGCTGGGGGGGGAGCTGCGGGCGCCGCCAGCCGACGTGTGGCGGGGCTTAGCTGCCCAAGCTGGAGCTGCGCCAGCAGTCGGTAGCGCAGCTCACCGCCTGCTGGGGCTGCCCGAGGTGCGGGTGCGGGCACGGCCGCGGGGGCGGCACGGCGATCGCTGCTGTTTGGGCGAGTCCCGGCCGGTGGGTTCGGGGTCGGCTGCACCCCTGTGGCGCCGTTCGTGTCCACGAAGGGGGGGGTGACCGGCTGGATTTCCAGGCCAGGTTTGATGCGGCCCGTCGGTCCGTGCGCTGGCCCGGAAGAGGAGGAGCTGCTCGCACTGCCCCCACATGCTTGGACGCTCGGGCACCCGCACACCTTTCTGAACATCCCACCGGCGGAGGAAGGCGACGCTGCAGTCGGCCTACCAGCGGATGGCCGAGGTGTTCGAGCCGCCCGACGAAGCGCCCCTCAAGTTCACCGCGCGCCGCAGGGAGGGAGGGAGGGGGAATCGCCTCTTGCGTTCCGCTGCTCCCTCCTTGCATTGGCTCGGAAGGGACCGCGCTGGACTCCCTGGTCCTGGAGAGGCTGCCGGTCCTCGCAGGGGAGCTCGGGGATTTGTTACGTCCATCGGGGCAGGGGCCAAGGCCACTTCGCTGGCCGTCGCGCAAAATATTCAGGCCCGGGGGCGGGCCACCTGCTCTCGTTGTGGCCAGGTGGGCCACTTTGAGAGCGGGTGCAACAACGAGCCCGGGGCCTCCTCCAAGGCCTCTCCTCCTTGCGGGCGTCCCCCCAGCAGCGGAGCCTCCCGGGCAGCAGGCAAGTCGCAACGCTTCCATCGCACGGCCGCTCTCTCCACCTCAGGCATCTCGTAGGGTTAGGGTTCATCTTCATGGGCCCATCTCTGGGGGGGGGCGGGGGGCGGTGCGCCCGACGATCGCGTGGCCCGGAGGGACCCGACAGCGGCGGCCACCTCGCCGCTGTCGGGTCCTCGGCCGTGGTGGGGCGCGTGCAGGGGGTGGACGCGAGGATCCTGGTGGACACGGGGGCGTCCGCCACCATTGCCTCCGAGGCCGTCTTCCGGTCGCTGCCGCACAGTGTGTGCGCGTGGCTGCCAACGGGGGGGTAGCCTCGGTATTTTGGGGCCATGTCGTCGCGTCTGTGGCGACGGGGGGGGAGAGATATCGCGTTGCGGGGACCTGTGTTGGTCTCTAGGACTCTGGCCGTGCCGTGCTTGTTAGGCACCGAATTTTTTTGGCCAGGATGCCCGTTCGGATCCCGGGCGACCAGGGGTGTGTGGAGATGCCGTCGGGGGACCGGCTGCATTTCCCGCAGTCCCCCTCGGTCGTGGCTCCCCTGGCCGCCAGTGTATGGGCTATGACCACGAAATCCGTGACGGTTCCACCCGAGTCGCGGATCCAGCTCCCCCTCAGGCTGCGCAGGCCATTGACGTTGGGAGTCCCCGGATGCAGGCGTCCTCCTGTCTCCTTCCAATTATTTTGCGAGATTCGACGGGCTGGTGGGCGCTTTCACAGCCGTGGCTGCGGGTCCAGGGACTTTTCTTTGCAGGTCCTAAATCCGGGGGCCCGCGCCGATCGCCGTCGCTGTTGGCGCCGTGGTTGGCGCATGCCACCCCAGGCCCTCCTCCCGGCATCCTTGAGCCGCCGGGAGGGGTGGTGGCGGGAGTACTGTCCGTGGGGGGGGGGCCCGACGCATCTTGGATCGATGCGTTGTGCATTGAGAACGCCTCGTTGCCCTCCCAGGAGCGCCAGCGGCTCCTCCGCGATCTCATCGTCAGATATTCGCCGATGTGTTCAGCCAGGGCAAATTCGAATTTGGGCCGTACCACTCTCCTGGAACATCATATCGACACGGGCGACTCGGCGGCCCCTATTCGACTGAACTCACACCGCTTTAGCCCAGCGGAATGGGATAATGTCCGCTCCGCAGTTGATCACATGTTGGCGGCGGACATTATCTCTCCTTCCACCAGCCCTTGGGGAGCCCCCATCGTGCTAGTCAAGAAACGGGACGGGAGTCTCCGCTCCTGCGTCGACTTCCATAAATTGAACAAGATTTCAGTGATTTAAAGCTTTCGTGACTGCAAGGATCCATACTCTTTGGTTCTATTCGGTAAAGTCACGTAGGTGTTGTTTTATTATTTACCTACGCGACTTTACCGAATAGAACCAAAGAGTATGGATCCTTGCAGTCACGAAAGCTTTAAATCTAGAATTGATAACCTCTACGGGGAGGGCTTTCACCTATCTGTTAGAGCTTTTAACAGACAACGGGACAAGAAGTCACAGCTCATCGAGACGCTGACCTTCTTCAAAAGATGCCGCCATCACAAGCTTAAATGTCGTGATCTAAGCGTGGCTTCTTCCACTCCAGCGCTGTCCTCCAGACAGTCTCGTCCCTTCACCTGATTAAGGCCGCTTGTGTTGTGGCCGAAACGTCGTGATTATTGTTGTTCTATTATTTACCTACGTGACTTTACCGAATAGAACCAAAGAGTAAAGATTTCAGTGGCCGATGCACATCCCTTGCCTCGCATGGACGATTCCCTCGACGCCCTCTCGGGTGCACGGTTCTTTTCGACCCTCGATTTGCTTTGCGGGCTTTTGGCAGTTACCATTGGATGAGGCGTCCAGGCCAAAGACCGCGTTCCGCACACCCCAGGGGCTGTTCCAATTCAATCGGCTCCCTATGGGTCTTCATTCGGCCCCGGCCACCTTTCAGCGCCTCATGGAATTGGTCTTGGCGGGGCTGCAGCGGGAGTCTTGTTTGATTTACTTGGACGACGTTATCGCTTTCGGACGTACGTTTGACGAACACTTGCAGCGGTTGGAGGCGGTGTTCGCCAAATTGCGCGCTGCGGGCTTAAAATTCAAACCTCGGAAATGCCACCTGCTGCAACCATCGGTGAAGTATTTGGGCCACATTGTTAGCGCGTCAGGTGTGGCCACGGATCCAGAGAAGACTGCTTGTGTCCGGACGTGGCCGACTCCCACATCTGTCGCTGAGGTGCGTAGCTTTGTGGGCTTCGCATCGTACTATCGCCGGTTCGTCCGCGATTTTGCGACTATTGCGAAGTCACTACATGCACTCTCTGCCAAGGGACAGAAATTTTCGCTGGGGGAAGGAGGAGGAGGAGGCCGCTTTTGCGGCGCTTCGCACGGCCTTGTCAGATGCGCCGCCCTTGGGGTACCCGGATTTCTCCCGGCCGTTCCTCCTCGACACCGACGCCAGTGACACGGGCATTGGGGCCGTCCTGGCTCAGGTTGTCGATGGGGCAGAGCGGGTGGTGGCCTACGGTAGCCGCGTTTTGTCCCCCACTGAGCAGCGGTACCGTGTGACCAGGAGGGAGCTGCTGGCCATTGTTTTCTTCGTCCAATTGTACGGGCCATATCTGTACGGTCGCCGGTTTACCGTCCGGACCGACCATGCAGCCCTGCAATATTCCCTCCGAATTGACCAGCCCTCGGGTCAGCTGTCACGCTGGCTCGAGGTTCTCCAGGAGTTGCCCCTTCGATGTCATCCACAGGAAGGGGACTCTGCATGGGAATGCGGACGGCCTTTCCAGGCGCCCCTCCCCGTGGGCGGGTGTGCGCCTGCGCCCTGGGTTCCAGCCGCTGTAAGGCCCCAGTGGATACCGCGGCCCAGTTGGTCGCATCGCCCGACGCGGCGCCCTCTCCGGGTGGGGCGTTGCCTGGGGATTTTGGTCTGGGACTCCCCCGGGAGGTATGGTCCCAGATGCAGATGGAGGATTCCTCTCTGCTGCGGCTGCGACGCCGGGTTCGGGTCTAAGGGCCCGGGGCTCGGCTCCGTCGGCTGGCCCGGTGGTCGCCATGCATGACGGACTCCTCGTGCGTTGGGGTGCTCAATTGGAACGATATTGTGTGGTGGTGCCCATTGGCTTACGAGGTAAATTTACCCGAGCCGTTCACGAGAAGCTTATGCACCTCGGCTACCACAAGACCCTCTTGACCCTTAAACGGGACTGCTATTGGCCCGGCGTGGAGGATGATGTGGCGCTGATTTTGAAGGGTTGCCACGGCTGTGCGCGGAGGAAGGCCCCAGTGGGTCAGGATCGGGCCTCGCTGCAGTCCATCCGGGTTTCCCGTGTGAATGAGCTCGTGGCACTTGATATTTTGGGACCATTCCCGACATCCCAACGGGGACACAAATACCTCTTGGTGGGGGTGGAATACCTCACACGTTGGCCCATGGCGTGGCCCCTGGTGGACCAATCGGCCTCGTCCATCACGGAGGCATTCGTTCAGGGGTATGTTCTCGATGAGGGGGCACCAGAACAGCTCTTAACTGATCAGGGGCGGAATTTTTCTTCCCGGTTACTCAAGGAGGTCTGTGACCTCCTTGAGGTCTGTGACCTCCTTGGGACGAAGAAAGTCCGCACCTCGCCCTACCATCCCCAGTCCCGACAGGATGGTAGAACGATTGAACCGCACGCTCACGTCCATGTTGTGTCATCACGTGAACTCGTCCCAATCGGACTGGGACCTGTTCATCCTGAGGGTGTTGGCCACGTACAGACTGGCTCCTCATGCCTCGGCGGGGGTTCTCCCCCTTTTTCCTTATGTACGGGAGGGAGCCCGAGCCCCCGGTGCTCGTTCAACTGGACCTCGGCACAGTCAAGAAGGGGTCGTCCGTTCCCCTTCCGATGAAAAATCGCGCTGGATCGGCCGTGCGAAGCGCGGCAGGCAGCTTTAGAAAATCCGGCCAGTCGGCAGGCGGCCACGGAGCGCTTGCCTAAACATCAGGCCTTTGGGTTGCCGTGGAAAAAGGGCCAGTTTGGCGTGGCTGCACTGCCCTCAGGTGCCGGTAGGCACGTCCCCTAAACTACATCGGCCATGGCAGGGCCCTGTCGAGGCCGGCGTCACTGGACCGTGCACCCAGCGCGGCTCAAGCGGCTGGTGACGCCGCCCGCCTTCCCCGATTTATCCACAATTCCGGGGGCGGCCGGCGGTGGATGCGCCCCGACGGGCCGGGTCCTGGGGGGCCGGAGGGGGGGGGGGGGGGATGTCACTGTCGCCTCGCCCTCCCGTGTGTCCCCAGAGCTGCCGCCGTTGATGCCGCCGGTTACGGTAACGGACGCCGCGGTGGGGGGGCAGGGGGCCGACGGTGAAGGCGCCGGCTGCACCGCCTTGTCCTGGCCAGGGTCCATCTGGGCCGCGGCGGGCACGCGCTCGCGGGGGCAGGCGCATACGCTGAAGGGCGGAGGTGCCGCCCTCTTCCCTCCCGCCCTTACCGCCACTTTGCCGTTCCGGGTGGCCTCTATTCCCGGACTTTGGCTTGTGCCGGCGTGCCCTAATGTTCGGTTTCTAGCAGCCGGTCAAGCTTCTACGTTCGGGGGGGGGGGGGGAGGGGGGAGGGGGTTGCATTCGTTGTGTTGCGTTCGTGGTGTTATCGTGGCTTCCCGAAAGGGGAGTGGGGGGGGGCGGGGGCACCGCTCACAGAGTAGTTGAGTTTTTTTTCACGGGGCGGGGGGGTGGGTGATGTTGAGGAGTAGAGGGATGACGGAATGTCACACTCGCCTCGGGAGGAGTGACGTCACGTCCCCTCGGGGTATTTGAGGGGGGGGGGGGCCGGTGACGTAGAGGGGGTCTTCGCCAGGAGCCGGGTTCGTGAGCGATAGGGAAGTGGGGACCCAGGGTAGGGGACAACGAGCTCCAGGCAAGGGGGATTCCCAGTACCCTTTCCCCGTGGTGAGACTTAGCTTACCCAAGTCTTGTGTTAGCCCTTCCCCAAAAGCTAGGCGACAGCCCTTAATAAACTGTTGGCGTCAGCCCCGACAACGTCTGCCTTCGTGTCGTCATTTACAACACAACATATATATCATTTTTTTAAGTAGCAAAAACAAATAATTAATATAACACATAAGCCAGCCACACACGAAAACCAGATGCCCATCGTAACAGGGTCATTAAACCAAAACAATCCAGGAGATGAGCAATAAACAGTAATAAGCCATAGTAATAGGTTTTACCCTTTTAACTGGCACAAAAACTGACACCTTTATTCAAGGCATCATGTTTGCAATGACCACAACACAAGCAGTCAAAATGCAAACAAGGGTAAAACCTATAACTATATCTTGTTACTGGCAAAGGACGTCTCTCAAAGTAATAAACCAGTCAAGGGAAGGGTCGCCCGCTCCTGCCGTCCAGAATTGTAAAACACAGACACACGAACACACACACACACATGAACACAGACACACGAACACACACACACACACACATGAACACACACACACACACGAACACACACACACACATGAACACACACACACACACATGAACACACACACACACACATGAACACACACACACACATGAACACACACAAACAAAGATAAACAAAGATCCCCCGTATAGCCTCAACAGACTGTAGGGGCAAGTGCTGTTAGCGAGCACCTATGAAGGCCGGAACGGTACACGAGGGGGTGGGTGGCCAGCACCACGCCCGACCGCCTTTGTCTCCCTAGTGGCGATATTTACACACCGCACCAGGTACTCATTTGAGGCTGAGTCGACCTAGGGGAGGCCCAGGGCCGGTTCAGATAATCGTCACTGGTGTTGGCCGTGAGCGGGAATCGAACCCGGGTCGCCAGGTTCATAGCGCAGCGTAGCGCTAACCGCTACACTACCGCTCCCCACAACACACACACACACATGAACACACACACACACACGAACACACACACACACACGAACACACACACACACATGAACACACACACACACACGAACACACATGAACACACACATGAACACACACACACACAGACCACGCCCCCCCCCCTCCCCTCCCTTTCACTGCGCAGAGTGTAATTATTTTTGAATATAACGCCTTTCAAAAAGTTTCAGTCGACAGAGATCAGCGATCCCGGACGTCGACGAGACCCGAGCAGTCGCAGCGAGCGGCTGGCTCCAAGGAGCGCGAGCCTCGCTTGAGTAGCGAGCCTCGCTTGAGTAGCGAGCCTCGCTTGAGCAGCGAGCCTCGCTTGAGCAGCGAGGCTCGCTTGAGTAGCGAGGCTCGCTTGAGTAGCGAGGCTCGCTTGAGTAGCGAGGCTCGCTTGAGTAGCGAGCCTCGCTTGAGTAGCGAGGCTCGCTTGAGTAGCGAGCCTCGCTTGAGTAGCGAGGCTCGCTTGAGTAGCGAGCCTCGCTTGAGTGGCGAGGCTCGCTTGAGTAGCGAGGCTCGCTTGAGTAGCGAGCCTCGCTTGAGTAGCGAGCCTCGCTTGAGTAGCGAGCCTCGCTTGAGTAGCGAGGCTCGCTACTCAAGCGAGCCTCGCTTGAGTAGCGAGCCTCGCTTGAGTAGCGAGCCTCGCTTGAGTAGCGAGGCTCGCTTGAGTAGCGAGCCTCGCTTGAGTAGCGAGCCTCGCTTGAGTAGCGAGCCTCGCTTGAGTAGCGAGCCTCGCTTGAGTAGCGAGCCTCGCTTGAGTAGCGAGCCTCGCTTGAGTAGCGAGCCTCGCTTGAGTAGCGAGGCTCGCTTGAGTAGCGAGCCTCGCTTGAGTAGCGAGCCTCGCTTGAGTAGCGAGCCTCGCTTGAGTAGCGAGCCTCGCTTGAGTAGCGAGCCTCGCTTGAGTAGCGAGGCTCGCTTGAGTAGCGAGGCTCGCTTGAGTAGCGAGCCTCGCTTGAGTAGCGAGCCTCGCTTGAGTAGCGAGGCTCGCTTGAGTAGCGAGCCTCGCTTGAGTAGCGAGCCTCGCTTGAGTAGCGAGCCTCGCTTGAGTAGCGAGGCTCGCTTGAGCAGTGAGCCTCGCTTGAGCAGCGAGCCTCGCTTGAGTAGCGAGGCTCGCTTGAGTAGCGAGCCTCGCTTGAGTAGCGAGGCTCGCTTGAGTAGCGAGGCTCGCTTGAGTAGCGAGGCTCGCTTGAGTAGCGAGCCTCGCTTGAGTAGCGAGGCTCGCCGAGTCGCGGTGTATCGACGAAAGTGAGTCCCGGGGCTTTGAACAAAGAACTTTACTCCCACATCAAGTGTCAGCCATCCAGGAGCGGAAAAGCAGAGCGTCCTGCGCCAACAAACAGAAGAGTCAACGGCGGCTGCCAACGAACAGGAAAAAGAGTGTGCAGCAGCCATCCAGCAGCGGAAAAGCTTGGCCAGCCGCCAACAACTTCAGCAAACCAGCGACTCAAGCGCGTGCGACTTGAGCTCATCCAGCAGTGGAGAGAAACCTGCCGTCAGAGAGCCGCCGACAACCTCGACAAAGAGAGAGAGAGGGCGCGTGCCACTCGGCTCACTCAGCAGAAAGAAAAACTCGACCTGTCGCCCGCGAGCGCAGCGTCAGACACTACAGCAGCGGGAAGAGCGCGGCCAGCAACGCCAAGCAAGAACGTGCAGCGGCTCAGCCAGCAGTGGAGAGAAACTGCTGTCAGAGAATTTCGATTTAAAGCTTTCGTGACTGCAATGATTCATCTTCTTTGGTTCTTTCGGTAAAGTCACCACGTAGAATTGTGTTATTTTATTTTATCAATTTATTATTTTATTCTCATTCTACGTGACTTTACCGAAAGAACCAAAGAAGATGCTTGTCAGAGAACCAGCACGGGCGCGTTCGCGCATCTTCAAGGAGAACAACGCGCACCAGCACCACCAGCACCACCAGCGCGTGCTACAGTTCGCCATCAGCACCACCAGCACGTGCTACAGCTTGCCATCAGCACCACCAGCGTGCTACAGTTCGCCACCAGCACCACCAGCACGTGCTACAGCTCGCCATCAGCACCACCAGCGTGTGCTACAGTTCGCCATCAGCGCCACCAGCGCGTGCTACAGCTCGCCATCAGCACCACCAGCGCCACCACCAGCGTGCTACAGTTCGCCATCAGCACCACCAGCGTGTGCTACAGCTCGCCACCAGCACCACCAGCGTGCTACAGTTCGCCATCAGCACCACCAGCACGTGCTACAGCTTGCCATCAGCACCACCAGCGCGTGCTACAGTTCGCCATCAGCACCACCAGCGTGTGCTACAGCTCGCCACCAGCACCACCAGCGCCACCACCAGCGTGCTACAGCTCGCCATCAGCACCACCAGCGCCACCACCAGCACGTGCTACAGTTCGCCATCAGCGCCACCAGCAGCAGCGCCGAGAAGGCAGCGGCCCCGCACTCGACACCCATCATCGGCGCGACGACGGCGAGCGTCGCGCTGACTCATCCAGCCAGCGGTGGGCAGAAACTGTGGCGAGCTGTTCGTATGCCCCCCCCCTCCCCCCCCCCCACACTCTCCCCCTCACTCCCCCACCGCGCCGCAACACACAGGAGACACATTTTGGACACACGAGATGCTAACCTCGGCGTCTGCTTTACGCAAAGAATTGAACCGGTGATAAAGAAGACACACGATACGTATGCCGGGATAATCAAGAAGGGTTGCCACTCCAAGGTGGTGCATTAAAAAATCAATTCATAACGAAAAATACTGCTGTCATTGCGTTGCATAATAATCAATCGTCCTACTGTTAACAACGTGACAAGAAATTGCATTAAGGGTCGCATATGATCAATGATCGAATGCCGTGTCGTGTAGCAATTCAAGTATGCGAATTTGCATATAATAGAGTGAAGGTTTGATAGAATATTTATGCATGTTTAATCTCTCTCTAAACAACCGATCAATTGCGTTACGCGTCGGGAATTAACCACAGGTGCCGTTATCGAAGTGAAACAACGCAATCGTGATGTGTGCCATGTTAATGCTGTGTTGATTCCGAGGTTGAGAGTTCTCATATTCTTAGTTTTTTCGGTAAAGTCACGTTGAAGGGAAACAACAAAATAATAAAATATATATAACAATAAAAATATAATATTTTATTTTTTATATTATATTTTTTAAAATATAAAATTATATTTTTATTGTTTATATATATTTTATTATTTTGTTGTTTCCCTTCAACGTGACTTTACCGAAAAAACTAAGAATATGAATTACTGCAGTCACGAAAGCTTTAAATCAAAAGTTCTCATATTATCCAAAAAATGAAGTTTAGCTAGAAACTAAAATTGATTAAAGCAGAAGAGTTGTGTGTGATTCTTTCCGTGATTCTGCATCGAATTGTTCTGCGAATGAGATCTGAATCTTGGGGACCTATCATAAGCACACTAATCCATAATCCATCACCTAATCAATAAACGTTAAATCGAAGATAATTGTATCCTTATTGATAATACGGAATTAACAGAGCCGAGTGACTCTCTCTCATTCATGCTCACAACACCTACAGAACTGCATACGATTAATTGCGTTATTCCAATTAATAACCAACCTTCGTCACCGAGGCTGGACCTAATTATCACGACCCGCATTATCATAACCACGCCCACTCGCATAAATCAATACGATTATCTCGCGAATTAGCATAACTTATGTGCATAATTACACCAATTAACACAATTTCGAATAGATTCTGCAAATTTCATTTAATTTACATTTTCATCAAATTTTCATAACCTACATATACAACAGAACACAGAGCAAGGATAAGCGTCAACACTACGATGCGTTTAATTAAAACAATAAAACTGGTGGACAAACAACATAAAATATATTTTAAAAAACACTTTTTTTAAACAAGCTTTTATTAAATGTACTGAAAAATAAAAAAAAAAATTTCTGTTCAAGTACTTTGCATTATTTATGTTTCATAGGCTCTTGTAACTGACTAAATAAAAGCGTGGGGCGCCCGTACTATTTTTGTGCAATCTTGACTCTCCCTTGTCTCCGTCTTGTCTCCAATCTTGCCCGCATCACGTGGTGCGGGCAACACCACGTGGTGCGGGCAAGATTGGAGACAAGACGGAGACAATGCAGAGAGACAAGACAGAGGCAAGATTGGAGACAAGACAAGAGACAAGCGAGAGGCAAGATTGGAGACAAGGCATAGAGACAAGGCAGAGGCAAGATTGGAGACAAGATGGGGGCAAGGGAGAGAGACAAGGGAGAAGCAAGATTGGAGACAAGACAGAGACAATGCAGAGAGACAAGGAGAAAGACAAGGGAGAGGCAAGAGTGGAGACAAGACGGGGACAAAGGAGAGAGACAAAGGAGAGGCAAGATTGGAGACAAGACAGAGACAAGACAGCGAGACAAGGCAGAGACAAGACAGAGAGGCAAGATTGGAGACAAGACAGACAATGCAGAGAGACAAGGCAGAGAGGCAAGATTGGAGACAAGACGGAGAGATAAGGGAGAGGCAAGATTGGAGACAAGACAGCGAGACAAGGCAGAGACAAGACAGAGAGACAAGGGAGAGGCAAGATTGGAGACAAGACAGAGACAAGGCAGAGAGACAAGGAGAGACACAAGGGAGAGGCAAGATTGGAGACAAGACAGAGACAATGCAGAGAGACAAGGAGACAAGGCAGAGGCAAGATTGGAGACAAGACAGAGACAATGCAGAGAGACAAAGGGAGAGACAAGGGAGAGGCAAGATTGGAGACAAGACAGATACAAGGCAAGGCAGAGAGACAAGGCAGAGAGACAAGGCAGAGAGGCAAGATTGGAGACAAGACGGAGAGATAAGGGAGAGGCAAGATTGGAGACAAGACAGAGACAATGCAGAGAGACAAGGAGACAAGGCAGAGGCAAGATTGGAGACAAGACGGAGACAAGACGGAGACAAGGGAGAGGCAAGATTGGAGACAAGACGGGGGCAAGGGAGAGAGACAAGGGAGAAGCAAGATTGGAGACAAGACAGACAATGCAGAGAGACAAGGAGAGACAAGGCAGAGAGGCAAGATTGGAGACAAGACGGGGAGACAAGACGGAGAGACAAGGCAGAGGCAATATTGGAGACAAGACAGAGACAAGACAGCGAGACAAGGCAGAGACAAGAGAGAGACAAGGGAGAGGCAAGATTGGAGACAAGACAGAGACAAGGCAGAGAGACAAGGAGAGACACAAGGGAGAGGCAAGATTGGAGACAAGACAGACAATGCAGAGAGACAAGGAGAGAGACAAGGCAGAGGCAAGATTGGAGACAACACAGAGACAATGCAGAGAGACAAGGGGAGAGACAAGGGAGAGGCAAGATTGGAGACAAGACAGAGACAAGGCAGAGATACAAGGCAAGGCAGAGAGACAAGGCAAGGCAGAGAGACAAGGAGAGAGACAAGGCAGAGGCAAGATTGGAGACAAGGCAGAGAGAATTCAGAGAGACAAGGGGAGAGACAAGGGAGAGGCAAGATTGGAGACAAGACGGAGACAAGACAGAGGCAAGATTGGAGACAAGGCAGGGACAAGGGAGAGAGACAAGGAGAGAGACAAGATTGTAGACAAGACAGAGACAATGCAGAGAGACAAGGAGACCAGAGAGAGGCAAGATTGGAGACAAGACAGAGACAAGGCAGAGAGACAAGACAGAGAGACAAGGCAGAGAGACAAGATTGGAGACAAGACGGCACTGCGTGTTCTTTCGCGGCGCCAGCCGCGTCATCGCCTTGTCTCCAGGAATCTCGCCGTCAACCGTGAATGGTCAAGCGGTCACGATCGGCGAATTCAGTACCTCATATACAAATCAAGATAATGCGCATGCATGCCTTGAATGTATATGGTGACAATGTCTTTCCACCAGCCTTCAACTAAAGTCCTGGAGCGAGGGATAAGGAGCCAAGCAGCGGGCCTGATGTGCTGCAAGCTGTAGAAAGAAATTCACATACAGGCAGCTTGGGAAGATGGGTCGTGCAGTATCTGCATTAGTTATTGACCTGCAGGGCAGCGTCCAAAGTGACTGGACAGCCGTATTTTTGGAGGCACTGCCCACCCCGATCCGGGGATGCAACCTACAAAAGGTAGCTTAAATGTTCACTTCAAATCGTACCTGGCCAGCTCGGCGTGGCTGGCGGGTAACCAATGTAGTGATGAAAAGCAAAAGTGAAAACAGAGAAATTAATTTGTAATTGGAACTTGGAATTTCGATTGAAAGCTTTCGTGACTGCAAGGATTCATCTTCTTTTGGGTTCTTTCGGTAAAGTCACCACCACGTAGAATGAGAATAAAATAATAAATTGATAAAATAAAATAGCACAATAATATTCTCACGACGTTTCGGCCACAACACAAGCGACCTTCATCAGGTGAAGGGACGAGACTGTCTGGAGGGCAACACTCCAGCGCTGTAAAATAACAATAAAATTCTCACGACGTTTCGGCCACAACACAACCGGCCTTCATCAGGTGAAGGAACGAGACTGTCTGGAGGACAACACTCCAGCGCTGTCCTACCAGACAGTCTCGTCCCTTCACCTGATGAAGGCCGCTTGTGTTGTGGCCGAAACGTCGTGAGAATATTATTGTGTTATTTTATTTTATCAATTTATTATTTTATTCTCATTCTACGTGGTGGTGACTTTACCGAAGGAACCAAAGAAGATGGAACTTGGAATGTGTGCACCCTAATTGATCGAGAGGTTTGCTCCAGACCGAAACGAAAGCCCCCTTGCACTTATCTAACGGGGGCTCAATCGCTATGGCATAGACATTGGTGCTCTCTCTCCCTCCCTGCCTCACTCTCTCTCTCTCTCTTAGACATATTATTCTGGGGAAGTACAGGTCACGGAATACCTGGCAGAATGCCACCTTCTGGCCAGGAAGACCCGGAGGTAAGTAAGAAACGAACTGCAGGCGTCAGATTTGCCTTGAAGATTCCTTGCCGGAACGTTGCCATCGCTTCCTGAGTGGAATTCAGATACACGCGTTGTGCTGCGCCTCCCTCTTAAGGCCAATAGACACATCATAGTTGTCTGGCCTTGTGCTCAAGCCTCAAATAACCTGAAACGATAAAGGAAACGTCCTATCACGAATAATCCTCCGTTCACAGGAATGACAAGATCCTCTTGCTAGGCGACTTCAATTCCAGGGTTAGGGACCGACCATTGACACCCGAATCATTTTTGCGGGGCCCCGGGGGGTCCCGCAAAAATCTGGTCAATAATAATAATAATTATTGTTGTTGTTGTTGCTGTTCAGGCCGCCCCACCACGTGACCCCGACAGCAACGCGCGCCGCCCGCCCCAGACTCGTGCCGACAAACGCCGGCAGCAGCAGCAGCAGCAGCAGGCGGCGATCGACACGACGGGCGCCACCCCCACCGACGAGGCCCTCCGGTCAGCCGTCGATCCTCGGCTTCTTTGCCAAGGCGAGCCACGCCACGCCACGCCCCCCCCCCCCTCCAGGCGGTGAATTTAACGTGTTCGTGTAACGTCGTACTACTCAAACTGTAAATGTTGTGGATTCACTCTTCAACAACACACCGGTGGGCTAAAGTAGTGAATTATTTTTGTCTTTTGTCAACGTGACACTTTTTTTTTTGCTGATTGGCCGTGTCGGGTGGTGGAGGGTTACGACACGTTTATAAATAAACGCGATCTAACCCAAAAACCTTTATTATGAATAATATTGGTCGCGAAAGCCTTCTACGTGTTAAACTGTGTTTGTGTAATTTTTCAACTTTTTACGAAACTCAGTGTCCCCGAGTAGCTCTCGACGAGACCAACCGATCGACCACTAGCTTTGTTGTGGGTAAGGCAACAAGACTCGCGTCCATACTCTTTGGTTCTATTGGGTAAAGTCACGTAGGTAGAAAATAAAATAACAAAAAATCTCACGACGTTTCGGCCACAACACAAGCGGCCTTCGTCAGGTGAAGGGACGAGACTGTCTGGAGGACAGCGCTGGAGTGGAAGAAGCCACAAGCTCAGATCGCGACCTTTAAGCTGTGTGAGAAGAAAAAGACCAAGCGCCTTGACAAAGGAATTAGCATAGAATTTAGCATTGAAATGGCTCATTGAAATGGCTAAGTTAAAGTATACACATCCGCAGAGGTACCCCTTGACAAAGGAATTAGCGTTGGAGTGGAAGAAGCCACAAGCTTAGATCGCGACCTTTAAGCTGTGTGAGAAGAAAAAGACCAAGCGCCTTGACAAAGGAATTAGCATAGAATTTAGCATTGAAATGGCTCATTGAAATGGCTAAGTTAAAGTATACACATCCGCAGAGGTACCCCTTGACAAAGGAATTAGCATAGTACATTATGAGACCTCCTTTGCCAGTAACAAGATATAGGAATAGGTTTTACCCTTTTAACTGGCACAAAAACTGACACCTTTATTCAAGGCATCATGTTTGCAATAACCACAACACAAGCAGTCAAAATGCAAACAAAAAAGACAACTCTGATAATAACTCTGATAATAATAATGCATATTATTATCAGAGTTGTCTCTTTTTGTTTGCATTTTGACTGCTTGTGTTGTGGTTATTGCAAACATGATGCCTTGAATAAAGGTGTCAGTTTTTGTGCCAGTTAAAAGGGTAAAACCTATTCCTATGAATTAGCATAGCATTTAGCATTGAAGACTCGTGTCGCTACGCGTTTTTTTTCCACCGCGGGGCAGTGATGGTACCCCGGGGTCCCGCCAATTGCTTCACCTGGCCTGGTTTCATTGGAATGCTTGCAAGTTTAATAGCAATGGTCAACTTCTTCTGGGACTGTGCTCAATGCATAGCCTCTCATCAAATCATTTCTATCAGCTTCCTCACCATCTCAAAGCAATCTGGATGCACCCGAGGTCAAAACATTGGGGCTTGATGGATTATATCATTACTCGACATGAGTGATTCAAAAGACATCGACATCACACGAGTAATATGGGGTGCAATTGGTGACACAGACCAGCGTCTTGTAAGGTCAAAGGTAAACCTTCATATATATGTGTAGCGGATTAACACGCGCATGCAGGGTGGATTGTAAAGACGCGCGAGTTATGGGGCCGTGTCGGGCCGGACAGGTGCGGCAACGTGGAACGGCAAAAGTGAGACGGCCCCAATTAAGATGGTTATGGGATGCATGGCGGTGATTGGCCGGGTGTTGTTGTCAGGGGCAGAGTGGCGCCGCCGGTTGATAGCGACTGGTGCGAGAGGCACGAGGCGTCGTGAGAACGCCGCTTAATTCATTGGTAGTTGATGAGAACGGGGATATGTTCTGGGGACGAGAGAGCGGAGTTGCTGTTGTTGTTGTTGTTGTCGCTGGGACTGTAACGGAGCAGCTCGGGAGGAGAGACGGAGAGAAGACGTGAGAGACAGAACAGGCTAGCAGTGGAACGAGAGACAAGGAGAGACAGAGAGAGAGATAGAGACAAGACAGAGGCAAGGAGAGATAGAGACGAGATGGAGACAGAGCGAGACAGAGATACAGAGTGGGACAGAGACAGTGAGACAGAGCGAGATACAGCGTGAGACAGAGATACGGAGTGGGATAGAGATAGAGCGAGGCAGAGACAGAACGAGAGCGAAATACAGAGTGAGACGGAGACAAGAGTGAGACAGCGACAGAGACAGCGAGCGACGGAGAGAGACAGCGAGCGACGGAGAGAGACAGCGAGCGACGGAGAGAGACAGCGAGCGACGGAGAGAGACAGCGAGCGACGGAGAGAGACAGCGAGCGACGGAGAGAGACAGCGAGCGACGGAGAGAGACAGCGAGCGACGGAGAGAGACAGAGACAGCGAGCGACAGAGAGAGACAGCGAGCGATGGAGAGAGACAGCGAGCGACGGAGAGAGACAGCGAGCGACGGAGAGAGACAGCGAGCGACGGAGAGAGACAGCGAGCGACGGAGAGAGACAGCGAGCGACGGAGAGAGACAGCGAGCGACGGAGAGAGACAGCGAGCGACGGAGAGAGACAGCGAGCGACGGAGAGAGACAGAGACAGCGAGCGACGGAGAGAGACAGCGAGCGACGGAGAGAGACAGCGAGCGATGGAGAGAGACAGCGAGCGATGGAGAGAGACAGCGAGCGACGGAGAGAGACAGCGACAGAGAGAGACAGAGACAGAGAGAGACAGCGAGCGACGGAGAGAGACAGCGACAGAGAGAGACAGCGAGCGACGGAGAGAGACAGCGAGCGACAGAGAGAGACAGCGAGCGACGGAGAGAGACAGCGAGCGACGGAGACAAGAGTGAGACAGAGACAGCGAGCGACGGAGAGAGACAGCGAGCGATGGAGAGAGACAGAGACAGCGAGCGACAGAGAGAGACAGCGAGCGACGGAGAGAGACAGCGAGCGACGGAGAGAGACAGCGAGCGACGGAGAGAGACAGCGAGCGACGGAGACAAGAGTGAGACAGAGACAGCGAGCGACGGAGAGAGACAGAGACAGAGAGAGACAGACAGCGAGTGATGGAGAGAGACAGCGATGGAGAGACAGCGACGGAGAGAGACAGCGAGCGATGGAGAGAGACAGAGACCACGAGCGACGGAGAGAGACAGAGACAGCGAGCGACGGAGAGAGACAGCGAGCGACGGAGAGAGACAGCGAGCGATGGAGAGAGACAGCGAGTGATGGAGAGAGACAGAGACAGCGAGTGATGGAGAGAGACAGAGACAGCGAGCGACGGAGAGACACAGAGACGGAGACAACGAGGAGAGACAGCGAGAGACAGGGAAGGGAGCAGAGCGAGCGGGGCAAGTGGAGCGCGGCGAGCAGAGAAATGATGAAGTCACAGGCGTTAAATGTGGAGAGTTTGTAATAAAAGTGGTGTCGGAGACGAGAAGAAGTTGTCCGTGTGAAGTCGACCACTACATTTATACTCCAAAGTGTAAGACTGCACCAATTCCAAATAAACTCAACATAATCAAACTTAACGCAGAATAGTTCTAGCTCTCCTTTCAATAGAATCTTGGCCAATCTCTGAGAAACCTTGCCTACGAACGCAAAGATATTGCGCTACGTTTGACTAGTTTCAAGGACACCGTCTATAACGTCTCATCAAACGTCCTTTGAATTTCAAGTCGAAGACACAAGGACTAGTTTGATGAGAATGACCCACAGATCCAGGAGCTTCTATATGCAATAGCTTCAGCTCCTAACACCCTACTTCGAGGCCCTCAATCCCAAAGTAGGAAACTGCATATTATACAATATGGTCCACCCTCCAGAAGAAGCTAAGATAAATTGAAATTAAATGGTGGCACAATTAAGCAGCTGAAATACAAAATGACACAGATGCATAGCAGTATAAACAGTTGTATTGTGCAATTCAAGAAAGTCTATGGCGCAGTTACTTGTACAGAAACCCCACTTGAAATAAAACATGGCCCAATGCCTGATCACTGAGATTGGGGAACTTATACTGGTAGGAACGAAGTTGTAAACTGAGTGTACCAGCCTGCAATAGATTAATGTGTCCGTCCGTCCGTCCCCTTTCAATACTTTAACGAAGTGAAATCTCGTGCTGTTGGGGTGTAAAAGCAGCAATAGACAGCGCAGAGACTTGAAAAATTCCAATGTTCCTACCAGCCCACCCTGCAGGGACCTGTTTATGAAATGAGTGTACCAGCCTGCAATAGATTAATGTGTCTGTCCGTCCGTCCCCTTTCAATACTTTAACGAAGTGAAACCTCGTGCTGTTGGGGTGTAAAATCAGCAATAGACAGCGCAGAGACTTGAAAAATTCCAGCCCACCCTGCAGGGACCTGTTTATGAAATGGAGAGAACACTTGCAAGGTTTATTGAACCAGTCTGGTACAACCACAGAGCAAGCACGAGATAAAGTAACCCCACCTTAGATTCTGCAAGAACTTGACAGTGACCCCACACTTGATGAGGTTAAACTAGCAATCCGACAACTCAAATCTGGTAAAGCCCCAGGAGCGGACGGGATTCCTGCAGACATACTTACAAGCTGCTGGAGATATTCTCGTTGAAGAATTATGGCACTTATTCAGAGAGTTCTGGAAATGTGGAGTCCTACGACAGGACCTGAAGGATGCAGTTTTAGTACCATCTTTAAAAAGGGAAATAGGGCCAACTGTAACAATTACATGGACATTTCTCTTCTTTCAACCCACGTAAATGTTTAGCCAAGCTCATTCTTAACAGAATCAATGAAGCCATCACGAACAAAATTATCCCATAAAGCAAAGGTGGTTTTAGGGAAGGTCGAGACACAACCAACATGATTTTTACACTCGGACAACTACAAGAGAAGTGCATTGAACATCAGTAGCCACTGCACGTGACCTTGGTTGATCTGGACTTTGCCACCGTAGGGAGAAAGGGACTATGAAAACTACGGCTAAAGTTTGGGTGTCCACCCAGAATCCTTGGAATAATCAAGATAGTCCCATGATGGTATGCTGTAAGTGTTAGCACTCCCTTAGACATATCAGATGCATTTATTTCAAATGGAGTGAAGCAAGGCTGTGTTCTAGCTCCAACGCTTTCAGCCTGTTCTTTGCCACTATGCTTGATGAGGCTATGAAGGATCTGAAAGTAGTAGTGGCTATCCAGTCCCGCACAGTTTCTGGGCTTCATAACGTGCCATGGTTACGCATGACAATTCCACATCAGGGAGATCATAGTACGTGAACTTTAGTATGCAGATGACTGTGCCTTGGTTGAAAACACTGAAGTGGGCCAGACAGCTACATTTCCAATTCAGCCAGATAATTTGGTCTCACTGTGGTCCTCAAGAAAACTGAGGAAATGCATCAACCGGCTTCTGGGATCAGTGAAGCTGGAGCAAGGATCCACATTGTCCAACACCAACTTAACTCAATCACCAAGTTCACATATCTGGGAAGTACAGTGACAAGCGATGGTAATCTGGACCAAGAGATTAAAATTGGAATAAGCTGAGCCTCGTCTGCTTTCGGTCGCCTTAGAGAGCATCTATGGGACAAGCCAGGCATCACCATGTGCATAAAGTGCAGTGTTTAAAGGAGTAGCTCTCCTTCATAGTTCTGAAAATTGGACTCCTTACCATCGCCATTTACAACATCCGGCAGACCTTGCCTGAACTGGAATGGCCGCTGTGTCAACTATGGTCACCGTTTCCCAACTTCGCTGGGCTGGACACTCTCAGAATGGGAGGAAAAAAGCCTCCCGAAACAATAGCTCTACACTAAATTGCAAAAGGATTCCCGAAGTAGAGGAGGTCAGTACCTGCCACTTCAAGGATGTATTTCACTCAAATTTGAGATGGGGAATTTCGGTAGATTCAAGGGAAAATCTCGCCAAAAACAGAGAGCAATGGCGCACAGCCTTGGCTGAAGCTACTCAATTGCTTGAGAGACATGTTAATGACACGGAGAAACGCTAAGCCAGGAGATGCGGGTTAGAAGTGGTTACAGTATCGACCAGTGCATCTGAATCTCAGGAGTTACCCTCAGCCCACTGTGCATGTGACCTATGTGGAAAGGTGTGTCGTTCAATCACAGGTCTTGCTAGTCAAAAGCAAACTCACAGGAATCAAACAGAAGAACCACGTGAAATGACGAAAGATTACCGACTCCCGATGTAAGAGGTCATCGTCCTTGGGGACGCACTGCATGATCATGACGATGGCATGCGAGGGAGTGGGTGGCTAGCGCTACGCTCGACTTGCCTTGATCTACCCAGTGTTGTTTAGGCACCACCCCAGGTACTCATTTGAGGCCGAGTTGACCTTGGGGAGGCCCAGGACCGATTCAGATCATTGTCACCGATGTAAACCGTGAACGGGAATCAAACTCGGGTTGCCAGGCTCGTAGAGCTGCGTGCTGACCACTAAACGATCACACCCCCAAAAACTCCACCCACACCTCCACATCCACAAACTCCTGGGGGTCGCCTGGCCCTCCCTCAGAGTCTGAATTTGCCTCAAGCTTCACGCTTGCTCCATCCACCTGGAGGTCGGGTCCTTGAGATGAGTCATCTTCATATTTTACGTTCACTTCTTCACATTCCACTTTCACTTCTTTATAGTCCACCATCACCTCTGCACAGTCCACCTTCACCTCTTCACATTCCATCTTCACTTCTTTACGTTCCACCTTCACTGCTGGCCACGTTGCTAAACTGGGGTCGTCTTCTGCTTCTTGTTGCATGCAAGATGGACCCAATGCAGCACTTTCACTTCTCGATTCTACCTCCGTCTCCACATAGATCTTCTCATGTCTATTTTGGTCGTCTGACCTTGCATGTGCCTTCCCACACACAGTCCACTTGAAGGGCTTCTTGCCTGTGTGTTTTCTCTGGTGAACGTTACGAGATCCTGACTGTGTAAATGCTTTACCACACACAGTGCAGTTGAAGGGCTTCTCGCCTGTGTGTGTTCTCTGGTGAATGTTAAGAGATCTTGAGTGTGTAAATGCTTTACCACACATAGTGCACTTGAAGGGCTTCTCGCCCGTGTGTTGTATCTGATGCACATTAAGAAATACTGATCGTGTAAACGCTTTACCACAAACAGTGCAACTGAAGGGCTTCTCGCCTGTGTGTTGTCTCTGGTGAATGGCAAGACATCCTGACTGTGTAAATGCTTTACCACACACAGTGCACTTGAAGGGTTTCTCACCTGTGTGTGTTCTCTGGTGATGTTTAAGAGATCCTGACCGTGTAAACGCTTTACCACACACAGTGCACTTGAAGGGCTTCTCGCCTGTGTGCGTTCTCTGGTGATGTTTAAGAGATCCTGACCGTGTAAACGCTTTACCACAAACAGTGCACTTGAAGGGCTTCTCGCCTGTGTGCGTTCTCTGGTGATGTTTAAGAGATCCTGACCGTGTAAACGCTTTACCACAAACAGTGCACTTGAAGGGCTTCTCGCCTGTGTGTGTTTTCTGGTGAATTTGAAGTCGTGATGAGCGTTTAAATGCCTTCTCACACAAAGTGCACTTGAAAGGTTTATCGCACGAGTGTGTTCTCTGATGTTGCAAAACATTTCTTGAATCTGCAAATCCCTTTCCACACACAGTGCACTTGAACGGCTTCTCGCCTGTGTGTGTTCTCTGGTGAGTTTTAAGTTGTGATGACCATCTAAATCCCTTCTCACAAGTAGTGCACTTGAAGGGCTTCTCGTCTGTGTGTATTCTCTGGTGACTTTGAAGTTCTGCTGACTGTCTAAATGCCTTCTCACACATAGTGCACTGGAATGGCTTCTCATCTGTGTGTGTTCTCTGATGAATATTAAGGTGAGATGACCGTCTGAATGCCTTCTCACAAGTAGTGCACTTGAAGGGCTTCTCGTCTGTGTGTATTCTCTGGTGACTTTGAAGTTCTGCTGACTGTCTAAATGCCTTCTCACACATAGTGCACTGGAATGGCTTCTCATCTGTGTGTGTTCTCTGATGAATATTAAGGTGAGATGACCGTCTGAATGCCTTCTCACATACAGTGCACTTGAAGTGCTCCTTCGCCATTTGTGACTTCTGGTGCAGATTCATGTGTCCAGTGTGGCTCATGTCGTATGGACACTGCTCGCATTCGTGTCTTCTAGCACCTGCCTGTCTTGAGTCACTGCTCCTTGTCATTCAACCTGCACATTACACACAACAAATATATACACACACACACATTACACGGAATAGATAAACACACACACACACTACAAGCAATATACACGATACATAAATATTAGTCACACAACCTACACACAACATACATCATATACATACGCATTGCACACTCGCGTGCAGTACACCCAGCAGATATACATACACATTAGACACAATATACATAGACATCTAACGCTTACACGCAGTACATTAACTGTTAGCAGTCAATAATATGGAATGCACATTCTCTGCATACTCTTAGATTAACATAATGATTAACTATAAATAATCCAAACAACAATAGGAACGGGCATATGCTCAGATTAATATGTTCCCATATAAGTTACACGACTAAATTAACCCCTCTCTGGCTTTTGCACCGGATAGGCCCTCTATTTCAGACCGGAAACAGAAGGAATTCTTCGCTATTCTGGCTATCGACCAATGGAGCTTGTTGCTGTTGTTAATCAACACTAAAACGTCACATCACTCGACTTGTAAATGTTGTAATGCGTTCACTCTCCAACACACAACTGGCGTGCTGAACTAGTAACTCATTGGCATGTTATGTTTACGTGACAAACCTTGGTAACTGGCTTTGTCAAGCGGTGGTGGCAGGTTTCACGACGCATTTCTATTCACCTGATCAAACCCAAAAGAAGCTTTATGGATGTTAATTTTATATAGATTTAAAACGCGAACTTGCAAAATTGAACCGTGGAACTATTTTGTTCAGCACGTATTTGCGTGTGTGTGAGTTCGATTCCCGTTTATGGAAAACGCCAGTGACGATTATCTGAACGGGCCTCCCCTAGAGGGAATCGGCCTCAAATGACTGCAAACATCACCACTGGGGATACAAAGGTGGTCGGGCGTGGTGCTGCCACAAATCCCCTCGTGTGCCGTGACGGCCTTCATAGGTGCCCGCTTACAGCACCTGCCCCGACAGTTTATTTAAGCTATACGGGGAATATTTGATCTTTGTTGTGAGTGGGTGAGAGTGAATGTGCCAGTGAGTGTGGGTGGGTGAGTGAGTGGGTAGTTCGATGGGTGAGTGGTGGACGAGTCAGTGAGTGGGTGAATGGATGGATGAATAGGTGAGTGGGTGTGGGTAGGTGGGTGAGTAGCTGGGTAAGTGAATGGGTGAGTGGTTGAGTAGGTGAGTGGGTGTAATTGTGGAATGCTTTCATGTTGTCTGTCGGCCGAGTGGCCCTTGACAAATACCTTCTTAGCTCTGTGGGCTTTACAGGAAAATTATTCCTCTGACTGAACCTTTCTGCGTAGAGTTTGCATATTCTGCACCTGTTTTCCAAGGGTTTCCTCTAATTAAAAAATATGCAACCCCCCCTCCCACCCAAGTAGTTGAACGAGCATCGCAGTGCTGAAAATGTAGCTGCCTGCAAATGACTCAAGTTGCAGGAGTCCCTGTAAAATATTCGCAGATTGAGCAAGGATTCCTGAAAGTGAGGATCTCACCGATGAGGTACAGTGACGAGGACAGGCAGCAGGCCTCAAAGTGAACGAGGAACATTTATCAAAAGTAAATGTAGCAGCAGGGCAGACATCAAACACTGACGTACGTTACACCTAAGACACCGCATCCACAGCTGTGCGCGCTCCTCAATCGATATCGTTACAAAGGGAGAGAAATAATTAAGCAAAAAAAAAGCAATCAAGGCAAAAGCAGCTGTATCACGTAAATCCAAGTCGCGTATTGAAGACTCGCCCACAGCATCGCGTGGCAACCCGGACGGATGATTTACAGACGGACCGGTGTAGAACGACGACACAGCAAAAGGGACGGGGAACGTATCGAAGGACTCGGCCGAGTGTCGTCCCCCCAGTGAGCTGAAGCAATGAGCTAGGCTGAGGACATATGACACGGAGAGAGAGAGAATCCCCATCAGTGAAGAATGGCAGAGCAGCCCTGCATGGCCCCACGCTGTAGCGGGCCATCCATTTAGCACGTGCGCATGGAGTTGGGAGGGGGGTTAACCCAAATGCGTATGGGGGGTTCTACTGACAATGTACGGATAGGAAACGGGGGGGGGTGGGGGTGAAGCCTCGATAATAATAATAAATGCAGCCGGCGGTGGACTATCTGTTTGCTTAAACACGTTAATAAAAATGGATAGCCCCTAGCGCGTCGCTGTTACAACCTGAACGGCAATCCCCAGTTGCTGCCACTTAATCGATATTCCTAGAAAAGGAAGATGAAGCGAAGCTTCAGCTGGGTAAACAACCACCATCGCACCCACTACAACAACAACCATCACACCCACTACAACAACAACCACCACACCCACTACAACAGCCACAACTACCACTACAACAGCCACAATAACTACTACAACAACCACAACAAGTCACAACAACCACAACAACTACAATAACCACTACAACCACTACAACAGCCACAACAACAACCGCCATTCGCCACTAAGTGGCGGTGACGTCACCACGACGCTTGTGCCAGGCTATGTGCACCTTGAGGCCACGTGAAGTGTCGAACGCCCGCTGGCAGGAGGTCACGGGGCAGACCCAGCAGGTGCCACGGGTCGACTGACTGAGATGACTGAGATGACTGGCTGATGCACCACCTGTGCCCCCTACTGTGCCAACCTGCTGTGCTTTAGCCACCCGGCGCTCCGCTCGTTGTTGTGAGCGTCGCTCCTCCGCCCTCCGTTGTTGTTGGAGGGCGACTGCCTCCAACTGCCCAGTAGCGTCCTTCACGAGCCTCCTCCACAGAGGCCGATCTTGACACCGCTGGTACCAGTCATCGGCAAGTCCACTCAGCTCCACGTCCTCCTGCACCACATCACTCCATCTCTTCTCTAGCCCGTGCCACGCCCGTTTAGCCCCCTCTATCCGGCCAAACAAAAGCTGTTTGGGCATGCGGTGACTGGGCATGCCGGTTACATGACCCAGCCAATGCAGCCTTGCCTGCCGGAGGAGCTCACCGATGGGACTTTGCCAAGATGTTTCAGAGATTTGTGAGCTCCTCACACAATCCAGCCTGGTTAAACCCAGAATGAATCGTAGGCCAGCCAGCCTAAATGTTTCTAACCGGCGAAGATGCTCCATTAGGGGGTCCACGTTTGGCAAGCGTAGAGAAGGGAGGGAATGACCGTGGCCGAGAAGACTTGAAGCTTTGTGCGGAGCGACAGACCAGGTAGCTTACACACAGCGTTACGCAACCGATGAAAAGATAATGCGGCTCGACTGATTCTGAGTGAGACCTCTGCTGTCAAATCGGAGCCGGTCATGAGCACACTGCCCAGGTATGGTAAACTCTCCATTCTCTCCACAACAGAGACAGCGAGCGACGGAGAGAGACAGAGACAGCGAGTGATGGGGAGAGACAGCGACGGAGAGAGACAGCGATGGAGAGACAGCGACGGAGAGAGACAGAGACAGCGAGCGATGGAGAGAGACAGAGACCACGAGCGACGGAGAGAGACAGAGACGGAGACAACGAGGAGAGACAGCGAGAGACAGGGAAGGGAGCGGAGCGAGCGGGGCAAGTGGAGCGCGGCGAGCAGAGAAATGATGAAGTCACAGGCGTTAAATGTGGAGAGTTTGTAATAAAAGTGGTGTCGGAGACGAGAAGAAGTTGTCCGTGTGAAGTCGACCACTACATTTATACTCCAAAGTGTAAGACTGCACCAATTCCAAATAAACTCAACATAATCAAACTTAACGCAGAATAGTTCTAGCTCTCCTTTCAATAGAATCTTGGCCAATCTCTGAGAAACCTTGCCTACGAACGCAAAGATATTGCGCTACGTTTGACTAGTTTCAAGGACACCGTCTATAACGTCTCATCAAACGTCCTTTGAATTTCAAGTCGAAGACACAAGGACTAGTTTGATGAGAATGACCCACAGATCCAGGAGCTTCTATATGCAATAGCTTCAGCTCCTAACACCCTACTTCAAGGCCCTCAATCCCAAAGTAGGAAACTGCATATTATACAATATGGTCCACCCTCCAGAAGAAGCTAAGATAAATTGAAATTAAATGGTGGCACAATTAAGCAGCTGAAATACAAAATGACAGATGCAAAACAGTATAAACAGTTTTATTGTGCAATTCAAGAAAGTCTATGGCGCAGTTACTTGTTCAGAAACCCCACTTGAAATAAAACATGGCCCAATGCCTGATCACTGAGATTGGGGAACTTATACTGGTAGGAACGAAGTTGTAAACTGAGTGTACCAGCCTGCAATAGATTAATGTGTCCGTCCGTCCGTCCCCTTTCAATACTTTAACGAAGTGAAATCTCGTGCTGTTGGGGTGTAAAATCAGCAATAGACAGCGCAGAGACTTGAAAAATTCCAGCCCACCCTGCAGGGACCTGTTTATGAAATGGAGAGAACACTTGCAAGGTTTATTGAACCAGTCTGGTACAACCACAGAGCAAGCACGAGATAAAGTAACCCCACCTTCGATTCTGCAAGAACTTGACAGTGACCCCACACTTGATGAGGTTAAACTAGCAATCCCGACAACTCAAATCTGGTAAAGCCCCAGGAGCGGATGGGATTCCTGCAGACATACTTACAAGCTGCTGGAGATATTCTCGTTGAAGAATTATGGCACTTATTCAGAGAGTTCTTGAAATGTGGAGTCCTATGACAGGACCTGAAGGATGCAGTTTTAGTACCATCTTTAAAAAGGGAAATAGGGCCAACTGTAACAATTACATGGACATTTCTCTTCTTTCAACCCACGTAAATGTTTAGCCAAGCTCATTCTTAACAGAATCAATGAAGCCATCACGAACAAAATTATCCCATAAAGCAAAGGTGGTTTTAGGGAAGGTCGAGACACAACCAACATGATTTTTACACTCGGACAACTACAAGAGAAGTGCATTGAACATCAGTAGCCACTGCACGTGGCCTTGGTTGATCTGGACTTTGCCACCGTAGGGAGAAAGGGACTATGAAAACTACGACTAAAGTTTGGGTGTCCACCCAGAATCCTTGGAATAATCAAGATAGTCCCATGATGGTATGCTGGAAGGGTTAGCACTCCCTCAGACATATCAGATGCATTTATTTCAAATGGAGTGAAGCAAGGCTGTATTCTAGCTCCAACGCTTTCAGCCTGTTCTTTGCCACTATGCTTGATGAGGCTATGAAGGATCTGAAAGTAGTAGTGGCTATCCAGTCCCGCACAGTTTCTGGGCTTCATAACGTGCCATGGTTACGCATGACAATTTCACATCAGGGAGATCATAGTACGTGAACTTTAGTATGCAGATGACTGTGCCTTGGTTGAAAACACTGAAGTGGGCCAGACAGCTACATTTCCAATTCAGCCAGATAATTTGGTCTCACTGTGGTCCTCAAGAAAACTGAGGAAATGCATCAACCGGCTTCTGGGATCAGTGAAGCTGGAGCAAGGCTCCACATTGTCCAACACCAACTTAACTCAATCACCAAGTTCACATATCTGGGAAGTACAGTGACAAGCGATGGTAATCTGGACCAAGAGATTAAAATTGGAATAAGCTGAGCCTCGTCTGCTTTCGGTCGCCTTAGCGAGCATCTATGGGACAAGCCAGGCATCACCATGTGCACAAAGTGCAGTGTTTAAAGGAGTAGCTCTCCTTCATAGTTCTGAAAATTGGACTCCTTACCATCGCCATTTACAACATCCGGCAGACCTTGCTAGAACTGGAATGGCCGCTGTGTCAACTATGGTCACCGTTTCCCAACTTCGCTGGGCTGGACACTCTCAGAATGGGAGAAAAAAAAGACTCCCGAAACAATAGCTCTACACTAAATTGCAAAAGGATTCCCGAAGTAGAGGAGGTCAGTACCTGCCACTTTAAGGATGTATTTCACTCAAATTTGAGATGGGGAATTTCGGTAGATTCAAGGGAAAATCTCGCCAAAAACAGAGAGCAATGGCGCACAGCCTTGGCTGAAGCTACTCAATTGCTTGAGAGACATGTTAATGACACAGAGAAACACTAAGCCGGGAGATGCGGGTTAGAAGTGGTTACAGTATCGACCAGTGCATCTGAATCTCAGGAGTTACCCTCAGCCCACTGTGCATGTGACCTATGTGGAAAGGTGTGTCGTTCAATCACAGGTCTTGCTAGTCAAAAGCAAACTCACAGGAATCAAACAGAAGAACCACGTAAAATGACGAAAGATTACCGACTCCCGATGTAAGAGGTCATCGTCCTTGGGGACGCACTGCATGATCATGACGATGGCATGCGAGGGAGTGGGTGGCTAGCGCTACGCTCGACTTGCCTTGATCTACCCAGTGTTGTTTAGGCACCACCCCAGGTACTCATTTGAGGCCGAGTTGACCTTGGGGAGGCCCAGGACCGATTCAGATCATTGTCACCGATGTAAACCGTGAACGGGAATCAAACTCGGGTTGCCAGGCTCGTAGAGCTGCGTGCTGACCACTAAACGATCACACCCCCAAAAACTCCACCCACACCTCCACATCCACAAACTCCTGGGGGTCGCCTGGCCCTCCCTCAGAGTCTGAATTTGCCTCAAGCTTCACGCTTGCTCCATCCACCTGGAGGTCGGGTCCTTGAGATGAGTCATCATCATATTTTACGTTCACTTCTTCACATTCCACTTTCACTTCTTTATAGTCCACCATCACCTCTGCACAGTCCACCTTCACCTCTTCACATTCCATCTTCACTTCTTTACGTTCCACCTTCACTGCTGGCCACGTTGCTAAACTGGGGTCGTCTTCTGCTTCTTGTTGCATGCAAGATGGACCCAATGCAGCACTTTCACTTCTCGATTCTACCTCCGTCTACACATAGATCTTCTCATGTCTATTTTGGTCGGCTGACCTTGCATGTGCCTTCCCACACACAGTCCACTTGAAGGGCTTCTTGCCTGTGTGTTTTCTCTGGTGAACGTTACGAGATCCTGTGTAAATGCTTTACCACACACAGTGCACTTGAAGGGCTTCTCGCTTGTGTGTTGTCTCTGGTGAATGTTAAGAGATCTTGAGTGTGTAAATGCTTTACCACACACAGTGCAGTTGAAGGGCTTCTCGCCCGTGTGTTTTCTCTGGTGAATGTTACGAGATCCTGACTGTGTAAATGCTTTACCACACACAGTGCAGTTGAAGGGCTTCTCGCCTGTGTGTGTTCTCTGGTGAATGTTAAGACATCTTGACTGTGTAAATGCTTTACCACACACAGTGCACTTGAAGGGCTTCTCACCCGTGTGTTTTCTCTGGTGAATGTTAAGAGATCTTGAGTGTGTAAATGCTTTACCACACATAGTGCACTTGAAGGGCTTCTCGCCCGTGTGTTGTATCTGATGAACATTAAGAAATACTGACCGTGTAAACGCTTTACTACAAACAGTGCAACTGAAGGGCTTCTCGCCTGTGTGTGTTCTCTGGTGAGTTTTAAGTTGTGATGACCGTCTAAATCCCTTCTCACAAGTAGTGCACTTGAAGGGCTTCTCGTCTGTGTGTATTCTCTGGTGACTTTGAAGTTCTGATGACTGTCTAAATGCCTTCTCACACATAGTGCACTGGAATGGCTTCTCATCTGTGTGTGTTCTCTGATGAATATTAAGGTGAGATGACCGTCTGAATGCCTTCTCACAGGTAGTGCACTTGAAGGGCTTCTCGTCTGTGTGTATTCTCTGGTGACTTTGAAGTTCTGATGACTGTCTAAATGCCTTCTCACACATAGTGCACTGGAATGGCTTCTCATCTGTGTGTGTTCTCTGATGAATATTAAGGTGAGATGACCGTCTAAATCCCTTCTCACAAGTAGTGCACTTGAAGTGCTTCTCGTCTGTGTGTATTCTCTGGTGACTTTGAAGTTCTGCTGACTGTCTAAATGCCTTCTCACACATAGTGCACTGGAATGGCTTCTCATCTGTGTGTGTTCTCTGATGAATATTAAGGTGAGATGACCGTCTAAATCCCTTCTCACAAGTAGTGCACTTGAAGGGCTTCTCGTCTGTGTGTATTCTCTGGTGACTTTGAAGTTCTGATGACTGTCTAAATGCCTCCTCACACATAGTGCACTGGAATGGCTTCTCATCTGTGTGTGTTCTCTGATGAATATTAAGGTGAGATGACCGTCTAAATCCCTTCTCACAAGTAGTGCACTTGAAGTGCTTCTCGTCTGTGTGTATTCTCTGGTGACTTTGAAGTTCTGCTGACTGTCTAAATGCCTTCTCACACATAGTGCACTGGAATGGCTTCTCATCTGTGTGTGTTCTCTGATGAATATTAAGGTGAGATGACCGTCTGAATGCCTTCTCACACACAGTGCACTTGAAGTGCTCCTTCGCCATTTGTGGCTTCTGGTGCAGATTCATGTGTCCAGTGTGGCTCATGTCGTATGGACACTGCTCGCATTCGTGTCTTCTAGCACCTGCCTGTCTTGAGTCACTGCTCCTTGTCATTCAACCTACACATTACACACAACAAATATATACACACACACACATTACACGGAATAGATAAACACACACACACTACAAGCAATATACACGATACATAAATATTAGTCACACAACCTACACACAACATACATCATATACATACGCATTGCACACTCGCGTGCAGTACACCCAGCAGATATGCATACACATTAGACACAATATACATAGACATCTAACGCTTACACGCAGTACATTAACTGTTAGCAGTCAATAATATGGAATGCACATTCTCTGCATACTCTTAGATTAACATAATGATTAACTATAAATAATCCAAACAACAATAGGAACGGGCATATGCTCAGATTAATATGTTCCCATATAAGTTACACGACTAAATTAACCCCTCTCTGGCTTTTGCACCGGATAGGCCCTCTATTTCAGACCGGAAACAGAAGGAATTCTTCGCTATTCTGGCTATCGACCAATGGAGCTTGTTGCTGTTGTTAATCAACACTAAAACGTCACATCACTCGACTTGTAAATGTTGTAATGCGTTCACTCTCCAACACACAACTGGCGTGCTGAACTAGTAACTCATTGGCATGTTATGTTTACGTGACAAACCTTGGTAACTGGCTTTGTCAAGCGGTGGTGGCAGGTTTCACGACGCATTTATATTCACCTGATCAAACCCAAAAGAAGCTTTATGGATGTTAATTTTATATAGATTTAAAACGCGAACTTGCAAAATTGAACCGTGGAACTATTTTGTTCAGCACGTATTTGCGTGTGTGTGAGTTCGATTCCCGTTTATGGAAAACGCCAGTGACGATTATCTGAACGGGCCTCCCCTAGAGGGAATCGGCCTCAAATGACTACCTGGTGTGGTCTGCAAACATCACCACTGGGGATACAAAGGTGGTCGGGCGTGGTGCTGCCACAAATCCCCTCGTGTGCCGTGACGGCCTTCATAGGTGCGCGCTTACAGCACCTGCCCCGACAGTTTATTTAAGCTATACGGGGAATATTTGATCGTCTTTGTTGTGAGTGGGTGAGAGTGAATGTGCCAGTGAGTGTGGGTGGGTGAGTGAGTGGGTAGTTCGATGGGTGAGTGGTGGACGAGTCAGTGAGTGGGTGAATGGATGGATGAATAGGTGAGTGGGTGTGGGTAGGTGGGTGAGTAGCTGGGTAAGTGAATGGGTGAGTGGTTGAGTAGGTGAGTGGGTGTAATTGTGGAATGCTTTCATGTTGTCTGTCGGCCGAGTGGCCCTTGACAAATACCTTCTTAGCTCTGTGGGCTTTACAGGAAAATTATTCTTCTGACTGAACCTTTCTGCGTAGAGTTTGCATATTCTGCACCTGTTTTCCAAGGGTTTCCTCTAATTAAAAAATATGCAAACCCCCCTCCCACCCAAGTAGTTGAACGAGCATCGCAGTGCTGAAAATGTAGCTACCTGCAAATGACTCAAGTTGCAGGAGTCCCTGTAAAATATTCGCAGATTGAGCAAGGATTCCTGAAAGTGAGGATCTCACCGATGAGGTACAGTGACGAGGACAGGCAGCAGGCCTCAAAGTGAACGAGGAACATTTATCAAAAGTAAATGTAGCAGCAGGGCAGACATCAAACACTGACGTACGTTACACCTAAGACACCGCATCCACAGCTGTGCGCGCTCCTCAATCGATATCGTTACAAAGGGAGAGAAATAATTAAGCAAAAAAAAAAGCAATCAAGGCAAAAGCAGCTGTATCACGTAAATCCAAGTCGCGTATTGAAGACTCGCCCACAACATCGCGTGGCAACCCGGACGGATGATTTACAGACGGACCGGTGTAGAACGACGTCACAGCAAAAGGGACGGGGAACGTATCGAAGGACTCGGCCGAGTGTCGTCCCCCCAGTGAGCTGAAGCAATGAGCTAGGCTGAGGACATATGACACGGAGAGAGAGAGAATCCCCATCAGTGAAGAATGGCAGAGCAGCCCTGCATGGCCCCACGCTGCAGCGGGCCATCCATTTAGCACGTGCGCATGGAGTTGGGAGGGGGGTTAACCCAAATGCGTATGGGGGGTTCTACTGACAATGTACGGATAGGAAACGGGGGGGTGGGGGTGAAGCCTCGATAATAATAATAAATGCAGCCGGCGGTGGACTATCTGTTTGCTTAAACACGTTAATAAAAATGGATAGCCCCTAGCGCGTCGCTGTTACAACCTGAACGGCAATCCCCAGTTGCTGCCACTTAATCGATATTCCTAGAAAAGGAAGATGAAGCGAAGCTTCAGCTGGGTAAACAACCACCATCGCACCCACTACAACAACAACCATCACACCCACTACAACAACCATCACACCCACTACAACAACAACCACCACACCCACTACAACAGCCACAACTACCACTACAACAGCCACAATAACTACTACAACAACCACAACAAGTCACAACAACTACAATAACCACTACAACAGCCACAACAACAACCGCCATTCGCCACTAAGTGGCGGTGACGTCACCACGACGCTTGTGCCAGGCTATGTGCACCTTGAGGCCACGTCAAGTGTCGACCGCCCGCTTGCAGGTCACGGGGCAGACCCAGCAGGTGCCACGGGTCAACTGACTGAGATGACCGAGATGACTGGCTGATGCACCACCTGTGCCCCCTACTGTGCCAACCTGCTGTGCTTTAGCCACCCGGCGCTCCGCTCGTTGTTGTGAGCGTCGCTCCTCCGCCCTCCGTTGTTGTTGGAGGGCGACTGCCTCCAACTGCCCAGTAGCGTCCTTCACGAGCCTCCTCCACAGAGGCCGATCTTGACACCACTGGTACCAGTCATCGGCAAGTCCACTCAGCTCCACGTCCTCCTGCACCACATCACTCCATCTCTTCTCTAGCCCGTGCCGTGCCCGTTTAGCCCCCTCTATCCGGCCAAACAAAAGCTGTTTGGGCATGCGGTGACTGGGCATGCCGGTTACATGACCCAGCCAATGCAGCCTTGCCTGCCGGAGGAGCTCACCGATGGGACTTTGCCAAGATGTTTCAGAGATTTGTGAGCTCCTCACACAATCCAGCCTGGTTAAACCCAGAATGAATCGTAGGCCGGCCAGCCTAAATGTTTCCAATTGGCGAAGATGCTCCATTAGGGGGTCCACGTTTGGCAAGCGTAGAGAAGGGAGGGAATGACCGTGGCCGAGAAGACTTGAAGCTTCGTGCGGAGCGACAGACCAGGTAGCTTACACACAGCGTTACGCAACCGATGAAAAGATATTGCCGCTCGACTGATTCTGAGTGAGACCTCTGCTGTCAAATCGGAGCCGGTCATGAGCACACTGCCCAGGTATGGTAAACTCTCCATTCTCTCCACAACTGCCCCATCACCGATTGGGAGTTGTGGGGGTGGAGTGTCCGATGGTACAAAATACCCAGGTAGGTGCTTAGTTTTGGTGGGGCTGATGGTAAGGCCCCACCTCTTAGTGGCACGCTCCAGTTTCAGCAGCAGTGCCTCCAACTCCTCCTCTGAGTGAGCGGCAATTACCAGATCGGCATACATAACGTGGTTGACCAATAGGGATCCATCCCTTGAACGCACCCGGGCATCGATCAGCCTCCCATTGTATCTGTACCAGATGGAAATTCCTCTGGTACAGCCATCAAAGGCTTCACGAATTACGTGGTCGAATTTTTTAAAATAATGTTGGAGCCAGAGGACATCCCTGTCGCACCCTAAGGTGAACAGGGAATGGCTCCAACTCCCGGCCACGTAGTTTTACCCGGGCCCGCTCACCATCATGAAGGTCCTTAATGATCGTGAGTAGAGGGTCAGGGACTCTGAAAGCACGAAGAACAACCCAGAGCCCAGGCCTACTGATGGTATCATAGGCCTTGACCAGCTCAATAATGCAGAGATGTAGGTCTTGTTGGAATTCCCTACACCTCTGCTGTAGCAAACGGACAGAGAATATGGCATCTGTGCAGGACCGCCCTTTCCTGAAACCACAATGGGTCTCCGCAAGCCTCTCCTGAGCGTGCCTGGCAAGGCGATGTTGAATAATCCTTGCCAGGACCTTTCCCGGCACACAGAGGAGTGAGATGCCCCCGTAGTTGTTACGGTCTGTGCGGTCTCATTTCTTAAAGATGGGGACCACCAGGGCATCCTTCCAATCCTGCGGAACCCGTCCAGTGGTCCAGACTGTTGCTATGATGTCATGTAGGGCAGTCTGTGCACAAATGCCATACCCCGGTGCCTTTCCTGGTCTCAGGCTCTGGATCGCCTTCAATACTTCCTCAACAGATGGCATCTCAGCCAGCCACTTACAGCCACAACCACTACAACAACCACTACAACCACTACAACAACCCCTACAACAGCCACAACAACCACTACAGCCACAACAACCACTACAACAACCACCTCAACAACCACTACAACCACAGCAACCACTACAACAGCCACAACAACCACTACAACCATCATAACAACCACTACAACAACCACAACAACCACTACAACAACCACAGCAACCACAACAACCACTACAACAACCACTACAACTACTACAACAACCACCACAACAACCACTACAACAACCACCACAACCACTACAACCATCATAACAACCACTACAACAACCACTACAACAACCACAACAACCACTACAACAACCACAGCAACCACAACAACCACTACAACAACCACTACAACTACTACAACAACCACCACAACAACTACTACAACAACCACCACAACAACCACTACAACAACCATCACAACAACCACAAACAAAATAACCACCACAGCCCAAGACAACCACCACCAACACCACAGCAACCACAACATAACCACAACAAAGCACCACCACAACACAACACCACCACCGCAACACAACCACAACACTACCACCACAACACAACCACAACACCACCACCACAACAACAACCACTACCACCACAACACCACCACAACACCACCACCACCACAACACCACAACAACACAACCACCACAACAACACAACCACCACCACAACACCACCACAACAACACCACAACACAACACCACCACAACAACACCACCACCACAACACTACCACCACCACAACTACCACCACAACACAACACCACCACAACACCACCACCACCACAACACCACCACCACAACACCACCACAACACAACACCACCACAACACCACCACCACAACACTACCACCACCACAACACAACTACCACCACAACACCACCACCACACTACCACCACCACAACACCACAACAACCACAACACTACCACCACAACACCACCACGACAACACCACAACAACACCACAACAACAACACCACCACAACACCACCACCACAACACCACAACACCACCACAACAACACCACAACAACACCACAACACCACCACAACAACACCACCACAACACCACCACAACACCACCACAACAACACCACCACAACACCACCACAACAACACCACGACACCACCACCACCACAACACCACCACAACACCACCACCACAACACCACCACAACAACACCACCACAACACCACCACAACAACAACACCACCACCATCAGCACCTCTGCTCAGAGACGCACGGAGTCGACTCCCTGACGTCACTTCCTGGTTCAGGGGTCGTCTCGTGACGTCATCGAGCCCAAAACGGGCTCAGAGTGAGGGGGGGGGAAGAGGGGTGGGTGGGGGGTGTCTCGCGCTCGATGACGTCACGAGACGACCCCTGAACCAGGAAGTGACGTCGGGGAGTCATAGTTCATAGTTCATTTATGTTGGTATAGCCCTGTGAGCCATTCGGCTCTTGAATCGGGTGCAATCGCAACAAACAAACAACACGAACAAGAAAACATCTTAAAGTGACTTTGTGTGACTGTGCAAACAGAAAATACACGAAAAAAACATCAAAATATTCCTGAAATAGCACCGTACACCAACGCTGTGCGCAAAAATCCCAGTGGGATGCAAGTCAAAATAACAACAACTTAAATTTTGATTTAAAGCTTTCGTGACTGCAGTAATTCATATTCTTAGTTCTTTCGGTAAAGTCACGTTGAAGGGAAACAACAAAATAATAAAATATATATAACAATAAAAATTCTCACGACGTTTCGACCATAAATAAAATAAATTTATGCAAACCAACACACCTGAAGACGACCGTTTGTGTTATGGTCGAAACGTCGTGAGAATTTTTATTGTTTTATATATTTTATTATTTTGTTGTTTCCCTTCAACGTGACTTTACCGAAAGAACTAAGAATATGAACAACAACCCCAAGACAACTAAGATTAAGGCCATCAGTCAACTCGGTACTACAATAAACAAAAACATGGCCAAAACAAACAAAACAACTTTTCGAAATCACCAAAATAAAAGCCATAAATCCAATGTAACAGTGATCATAGGGACTGTGACCGAATTTTTTTTACAATAAACTACATAAATTAATTATAACACCAAAATCTAGAGCCATATTTTAGGCCACTAAATAGCAGTGGCAGCTAGGGTTGTACAACTCCTCTAGAGCAGTTTTGAGTGCAGATCTCATAGGTAGTGATTCAAGTTGCAGTTTATTGGCAATAGCATTCCAGACCCTGGGGGCATCAATAGCAAAGGCCCTTCCTCCAGTTTTAGTACGGCAATAGGGAATGTGAAGCTGGTAAATGAGCGAAGACCTGAGGTCAAATTTGTTCTTTGAAACAGAGAGGAGATCCAGTAGGTAGTCTGCGGAATTTTTTGTAAGTACATCGTGAATAAATAAGATCTGGTGCACAAGCCGTCGAACATTAAGAGATGTTAAGTTTGACCCAATGTAGAGATCACAGTGGTGAGTCCTATATGGGCAGTTCAATGCAAATCTTAAGGCCGAGTGATAGATGGAATCAAGCTTCTTCAGTACAGTACTTGGGGCTGATTTATACACGATGTCACAGTAGTCAAGTAGAGGCAGTATGGTAGCTTTTATCAATTCCAAACGGAACATTGGGGGGAAGCAGTGCTTGTGTCGATACAGAAAACCAATTTTTATTTTTGTCTTTTTACCAATGTAATCAATGTGATCTTCAAAACTAAGTTTTGAATCCAGGATGACCCCAAGATACTTATAGATCTTGACTTGCTCTATTTGATAATTATTCAAGGAATGTAAATGGGGAAAAATAACTTCCTGCTTTAATCCCGGAGAGAAGCATAGCACCTTGGTTTTGGAGGTATTCAGGACTAGTTTAAGAGAAACTAGCTGATGTTGTAGTTTGTTGAAATCACCCTGGAGCTTAGCAATCACGTCATCCGGAGAGCGGCCAGCAGTAATCAGTATCGTGTCATCTGCAAAAAGATTTACCCTGGAATGATCCAGTTCAGTGCCCAAGTCATTGACATAAAGAGAGAACAAGAGGGGGCCGAGGATGGAACCCTGTGGAACCCCTTTTGTTATCTTAACACTGTTTGACCTCCAACCATCTGTGAATACAGTTTGGGTGCGGGAAAAGAAGTATTTTTTTAACCATTGTACTGTGTTCTCGGAAAACCGAGGCAACTTAGTTTACTAAGCAGGGTGTTATGGTCAACTGTATCAAAAGCTTTGGACAGGTCAAGAAAAAGACAGGCACAGTACTGCTTATTATCAAGGCTATTGTAAATTTGATTCAAAAAGTCTAATGCAGCAGATGTGGTGCTGTATTTTTTCCGGAACCCAGATTGTTTTAGATGTAGTAGATTGTTGGTGGACAGGAAACTGATAATTTGGTAGTTCAATCATTTTTCAACATTTTTCATCAATGGGGACAAAATTGAGATAGGTCGGTAGATATTGGGATCATCTTTAGGGCCCCCTTTGTGAAGTGGACGGACAGAGGAATGTTTCCATTCTAGAGGAACTGATGCTTCTTTGATGGAGAGGTTGAAAATATTGGCTATAGGTTTGTATATTAGGTGACCAACAGTTAGTAGAGCAAAGACGGGAAAACTATCTGCTCCGGTAGAGGAGGACCCTTTGAGGTAGGACAGTTGTTTCAGAACATTACTTTCGTGGATTGGTTGGAAACTAAATTCGTTAAATGTTTGGACAGGGGTGTAGGAATTTGCAGGAGCAGGGGGGACTCCCAATACATTATCAAAAAGATTACCAGCTTCAGAAAAATGAAGGTTAAAATTGTCAACTATTTTTTTGGGATCTGAAATTCATCTGTAAAATTTGTGGCCACGGCCGGCGGGTTTAGCCAATTCCAATTTAGATCACCCACTAAAATTATTTCACCTTTAGGGAGGCCCCCAAAAAGCTCTCTCAGTGCCGATGCAGCTTCAACATCCTTCCCACAAGGCGGTCTATAGCAGCACACTACCAATATCTGTTGATTATTTGGGAGAGTTATTCTGAGAGCCAGACCTTCAAAGCAACATTTTTTAAACAAGGAGTGAGCTGGTGAACATGCAATAGTGTTACGAACATAGATGGCAATTACACCTCCTTTAGATCCTCGGTCAAGCCGAAAAAGGTTGTAGTTTTCAATCGTAATCTGCAAGTCATTGACAGCAGGAGTGAGAAATGTTTCTGTTAGGCAAAAAATGTCCGGGTCAAGATTTGCCACTTCTAGTTTTAGTTGACTTAATTTAATCACAAGCCCTCTGATGTTGACATGTAGAACACCAACACCTTTCCTGCCAGAAAAATCTACAGAATTATACGAGCTCTTTTCATTTGGGCCAGGATGAAGCTCAATACCACCCAGAAATAAGAAAAGTAGAATTAACAGTTTGCATAAGTATTTTCTGTGAAAGGATGAAGAGCGGCGAACCTTGGACGAATGGCAGCAGCTCGCAGATGGTGTTATTTTAAAGAGCAGAATGAAGTTTGGAAGAAGTGCTGGTGAAGTAATAGGACAAAGATAGGGTTTAAAAGGATACAATGATGGAGTGTAGAAGTGTCTATGAGCTGTTTCATTTGCAGGTGTAGTGGCAAATCGAGCAACAAGTATTGACGCAAAATAACGAGGGTAGCCGTTTGTAGAGTTGAGTGTGGCACTAGATATGGCCGGGAGGGACAGCAGTAGGATACGCAGCAGGAGAATTGCCATCTCGACTCCGTGCGTCTCTGAGCAGAGGTTTCATAGTATAGGAATAGGTTTCACCCTTTCTTACTGGCACAAAAACTGACACCTTTATTCAAGGCATCGTGTTTGCAATAACCACAACACAAGCAGTCAGAATGCAAACAAAAAAGACAACTCTGATAATATTATTGGCACTGTCCTTGAATTTGATTGGTCCACACCCGAGACAGCTTTTCTTAGAGCCTAGTCTCCATTGGTGTTGGACGAGAAGATGCCTTTTGACGCCTTTTGGCGTCTTCTGGTCCAACACCAGTGGAGACTAGGCTCTGAGAAAAGCTGTCTCGGGTGTGGACCAATCAAATTCAAGGACAATGCCAATATTATTATCAGAGTTGTCTTTTTTTGTTTGCATTTTGACTGCTTGTGTTGTGGTTATTGCAAACACGATGCCTTGAATAAAGGTGTCAGTTTTTGTGCCAGTTAAAAGGGTGAAACCTATTCATATATCTTGTTTCTGGCAAAGGAGGTCTCATAAGGTTTCATAGTTTTAATAGTTTCATTTATTTTGGTGTAGCCCTGTGAGCCATTCGGCTCTTGAATCGGGTGCAACCGCAACAAACAAAAAACAAAAACATGAACAAGAAAACATCTTAAAGTGACTATGTGACATCGTAGTTGTGGTGGTGGTTGTTGTGGTGGTTGTGTTGTGGTGGTTGTTGTGTTGTGGTGTTGTGGTGGTGTGGTAGTGTAGCGGGTAGCGCGCTGCGCAATGAACCTGGCGACCAGGTTTGATTCCCGCTCACGGCCAAAATCAGTGACGATTACCTGAACCGGTACCGGGCCTCCTCTAGGTCGACTCAGCCTCAAATGAGTAGCTGGTGCGATGTGTAGACATCGCCACTAGGGAGACAAAGGCGGCCGGGCGTGGCGTTGGCCACCCACCCCCTCGTGTGCAGTCCCGACCTTCATAGGTGCTCGTTAACAGCACTTGCCCCTACAGTCTGTCAAGGCTATACGGGGGATCTTTGTCTATGGTGTTGTGGTGGTAGTGGTTGTTGTAAATTGGATTCTTAACAATATTGATAGTTTTGATTTAAAGCTTTCGTGACTGCAGGGATTCATATTCTTGGTTCTTTCGGTAAAGTCACCACGTAGAAGGGAAACAATAAAATAATAAAAATATAAAACAATAAAATTCTCACGAAGTTTCGACTGCAACACAAGCAATCATCATCAGGTGTGAAAACCACATCAAGAAAATTTGAAAAAAGTGGCGGTTATTTTTAACGTTAGTATCACGGAGAGCGATTTGACAGTTTGTTTGGATGGACGAGTCCATCTATGTTCGGAAAAGAGGGGGAAGATGAAAAATAATGGATGCGGTCTGAAAGCCACCATAAGCGTGAACAATCATATTCTTAGTTTTTTCGGTAAAGTCACGTTGAAGAGAAACAACAAAATAATAAAATATATATAAAACAATAAAAAAATTCTCACGACGTTTCGACCATAACTCAAACGGTCGTCTTCAGGTGTGTTGGTTCGCATAAATCAATCAGGACCCGAAATGGTTTATCAAATCCTTCCAATGATTGCTCAGCCAGAATCCATCTTCTCGGTTGAAATTGTCTCTGTGTTTGTATATGTGGATAGCCTCATGAACGAATCTCTCAAGGTAGCCAGATGGCTTGCAGAGAACCTCTGTCTTGGAGAAGTCAATGTAATGTGAGCCTACTGAATTATAACAGTGATCTGCCACGGCCGAGGTGTTGGTCCTACCGTGTTTAAGGTCTGCTTTGTGTTCACGAATGCGGTCCGAGACATGGCGTTTGGTTTCTCCAATGTAACTACTACCACAGAGGCAACTTAGTTTGTAGACGCCTGGGTGCTGTATGTCCGGAATCACATCTTTTACAGAAGGAACCAGATCATGGATTTTATGTAATGTGTTGAATCGGACCTGGATCTTGTGTTTATTCAAGATTTTGGAGATCTTTTTTGTGATCCCCGCAATGTAGGGTAAAGTGATGGTTTTGAAAGGCTCCTCAAGAGGGTCCTTCTTCATGGTTGGAGTGATAGCTTTACGGATTGTGTAGTCGGAATAACCATTAGCCTTAAGAGCTTGGTGTACGTGCTTGAGTTCACTGGCTATGTGTTCCTGGTCAGATATGCATTGGGCTCTATGGTATAGAGTCTTGATGAGGGAATTCTTCTGGAATGGATGGTGGTGGGAATCCGGTTTCAGGAAAGCATCCGTATGGGTATATTTCCTGTAGACAGAGTGGCTCATTGAACCATCAGGTCTTTTTTTTATTAGGACATCCAAAAAAGGTAGCTTGCCATCTTTTTCGACTTCCATGGTAAATCTGATGGCTGGGTGTATGGAATTGATGTGGTGGAAGAATTAGTCTAGAGCAGCCTGGCCATGTGGCCAGATGACAAAAGTGTCATCCACGTACCTCTTCCATAAGGTTGGGCGCAGAGTGGCAGTTTGGATGGCGTCAGTCTCAAATTTCTCCATGAAAATGTCGGCTACAACCGGAGATAGGGGGGAGCCCATTGGGGTGCCCTCAGTTTGTTTGTAGAAAGTTCCAATCCAAGTGAAGTATGTATTGGTTAAGCAGTGTCTCACCAGGGGGGGTACCTCAGTGTTTAGTCCTTTATGAACCAAGTCTTCAATGATTGCGATGGTGTCAGGTACAGGAACTTTGGTGAATAAGGAAACTACGTAAAAACTGACAAGCAGGTCGTCTGGGGACAGGGAAATACCCTTGATTGTCGATACCAGGTGAGTAGAATTTTGCACCGCAGAGGTGGTTTTTCCAGTGAAAGGCCGCAGGATTTCAGACAGAAAACGAGCCAGTTTGTAGGTGGGGGAAGTTGATAGTAGAGACGATGGGACGAAGGGGTGTATCTACTTTATGTATTTTTTGTAAGCCGTATAATCTTGGTGGCCTGGCAGCAGAAGGTTTCAATGATAACTGTTTGGTTTGATCAATTAATGCGATTGAATCAGAAATGATTTTGTTGGTTTTTATGACGAGGAAGTTGGTGGGATCTCTTTTTATTTTTGTATAGGTGCCATCATTGAGTAATTCTTGAATTTTGTTGTTATATTCTATTTTCTCCATGATGACAGTGGCATTGCCCTTTTCAGCTGAGAGGATGACAATGTCATCCCTCTTTTTTCATTTATATAATTCAAAACGCTCATCTTTGCTGAGGTTGCTAGCTGGCATCTTAGCGTTTTTGAGGGTTGCAGCGATTTCAGATCTTGCTACGTCTGCAGCGATTTCGGGTCTTAACAGATTGATTACGCTTAAGGTGGCTTTTAGACGGCATCCATTATTTTTCGTCTCCCTCCTCCTCTTTTCCGAACATATATGGACTCGTCCATCTGAACAAACTGACAAATCGCTCTCCGTGGTGCTAACGTTAAAAAATAACCGCCACTTTTTTAAAGTTTTCTTGCTGTGGTTTTCACACCTGATGATTGTTTGTGTTGCAGTCAAAACGTCGTGAGAATTTTATTGTTTTATATTTTTATTATTTTATTGTTTCCCTTCTACGTGACTTTACCGAAAGAACCAAGAATATAATATTGATAGTCAATGGGTTTTTTTCAACATTTTTTGCTGTGGTTTTCACACCTGATGATGATTGCTTGTGTTGCAGTCGAAACGTCGTGATAATTTTGTTTTATATTTTTATTATTTTATTGCTTCCCTTCTACGTGACTTTACTGAAAGAACCAAGAAAATGAATCCCTGCAGTCACGAAAGCTTTAAATCAAAATTTAATTTCACTTTTAGTGTTGTACAATGTTACTGAGGGACAGTATGTGTGTTGTCTTCGTGTGGTCTGGGGAGTGTTTCTGTTGTTTACTGCCTTTTCCACGCTTGGGAATTGATGAACAAATGCAATTTGAACTTGTATACCTGATTTGTTTATTTCAGAGATGCCACGGTGGCTAGGTGATGTTAACTACCTCGCCTGGTATGCAGGAGGTCGTGGGTTAGATCCCGACCATGATGCCTGCTGCTGTATTTTTGGAGTTTGCGGTGTCTCTCTCTTTATCCTAGGTTCTCCGTTCCCCCACCCCCCTCGACATTTAGAAACATGCATTGAGATTATTTTGATGATTTGCCCGCTGTAATTGTCCACGTGATACGCCACTTATTTTTATCTATAATTTGTTATAGCTCGGTCGCTTTTACATCGGTGGGCTTCGCCTGGTAGGATTGGGATGGCTAAGTTTTATCTGTATGTGTGTGGGTGATTTGTTTGCCTTCATGTTACCGTGCGCTAATATCGTGTTTTTGGTATTGTGTTGTTGTAACGTTCTTACCCCGTGCCCATATTGGACATCTGTGAAAAAGAGATTTACAGTAAAACCTTAGGATTGCGAGCATAATTCGTTCCGGAAACGTGTTTGTCATCCAAAGCACTCGTATATCAAAGCACTCGTAGATCAGTTGTGATCACGTGACGCTCGGCAGACAAAGCGTATACGTACACTGCTCGTATTGCAAGACCCTCGCTCGTTTATCAAATTAATATTTATTTTAAAAATTTGCTCGTCTTGCAAAACACTCGCAGACCAAGTTACTCGCAATCCAAGGTTTTACTTTCCTTTGCCTTATACGTTTCATATACTTTTGTTGTAACCGACTATAAATAAAAGCGTGGGGCGCTCATATTAACACCTTTAAAACTTTCGGTAACAATTACAACATATAAGCAGTTTCTTCCTATTGTCAATCCACGCATATTTACTAAACAAACCGCCTTAAAAACTTAACCTTGTAATTAGAACATTTAAAGCTTTTGTGACTGCAGGGATTCATATTCTTGGTTCTTGAACCAAGAATATAACATATGCGCAGTTACTTTACATTGCCAATTCAGACATTAACAAATATATACGGCTTACAAAATTAACGTCTCGATTACAACCTATTAACAACATATGACCAGTTAATTTTCATTGTTAATGCTCACATTCACACGAATAAACGGCTTTAAAACAAAACACTTTAATTACAACATTAACAACATATGCCCAATTACTTTCCATTGCCATATCTGACATTAGCAAACAAAAACGCCATGCAAACTCACAGTTAGAATTACAACATATTTACAACATATGGACAGTTACTTTCCATTGCCAATGCAGACATTCACTAAAATAAACGGCTGAAATACTAAACTTTCAAATGATAACATTCACATATGACAGGTATTTTCCATTGCCAATGCAGATATATGCACATAAATCATCAACCTACAAATTTGACGTTTAAATTAAAACATATAACCAACATATGAGCAGTTACTTTCTATTGCAAATACAAATATATGTGTAGTGGAGTACGAAGGTGCGTTGTGGAAACAGCGTGATTACATGACACAGACAGTACGGGTTATCTTGGGTCAGCCTGTAGCGAAGGCGAATACAGTGCAGGTTATGTTGGGGCAATTAAGCTGGGAGAGCCGTGGACGGCTGTGATTGGTTGGTGCTGTTGCCGGGGCTGGAGAGGCGTCTGGAAGTCTGGCGAGAAACAGGTGCGACGGTAACGCGGAGCGCCGTTGGGACGTGGGTTAATTAATCGGGGGTGTAATGAGAGCGGGTATAAGAGCGGGGGGTCGGAGTCAACAGAGGGTGGTTGAGTTGAAGGGAGTTGAGCCTGGAGATGGGTCGAAAGGTGGAGAGCTTGGAGAGAGGTCGAAGAGCGGAGAGCTTGGAGATGGGTTGACGTTGGAGAGCTTAGGGAAGACAGAGTTTGAGAGACAGAGGTTGGAAGACAGAGTTTGAGAGACAGAGGTTGGAAGACAGAGTTTGAGAGACAGAGGTTGGAAGACAGAGTTTGAGAGACAGAGGTTGGAAGACAGAGTTTGAGAGACATAGTTGGAGTTAAGAGGTGAAGGGTGGAGTTGCTGTGTGCGAAGTCGCTGTGTGGGAGTCGCTGAGTGCGGAGTCGCTGAGTGCGGAGTAAGCAAAGTAATCGTGGAGAGTGGAGAGACAAAGGCGGCGAGCGAGTCGAGTGGAGCACGGCGAGTGAGCCGTGGCGACCAGGATATTGTGGAATGTGGAGGACATGCTGAGAGTTGTAAATAAAGCGGTGTTCGAAGAAAGACAGAAGTTGTCCGAGTGAAATCGAACACTACATATGCACTAATATAAAGGGCTTACAAACTTAACGTTACATTAGAACATATACAAACAACATATGAGCAGTTACTTTCTATTGTAAATGCAGACATTCACAAAAGTAAAAAAGGCTTAACAACTTACACGTTTACATTACAACATATGACCAACATATCACCAGTTACTTGCGATTGTCAATCGAGACATATTCACAATCATCAACGCGTGAAAAGTTGTACGTTACAATAGTAAGATATTCACTACATACGAACAGTTACTTTACATTCTCAATGCAGACATTCCCAAAAATAAACGGCTTAAAACATTGCCGTTCAAATTGTAACACATTAACAAGATATGAACACTTCCCATTGTGAATACACATATTTGCTCAAAAATAGTACGGGCGCCCCACGCTTTTATTTAGAGTCAGTTACAACAAGAGTATATGAAACATAAATAATGCAAAGTACTTGAACAGAAAATGTTATTTTTTACTTTTCAGTACATTTAATAAAAGCGTGTTAAAAAAATGTTTTAATATATTTTATCTGTTTATCCACCAGTTTCATTTCGTTTTTAATTAAACGCATCGGAGTGTTGATGCTTATCCTTGATCTGTGTTATTAGACGAAGTGGTGCAGAGAAATGGACAGCGAGGCCGAGAGAGGTCCCATTAGCTTCCTAATTTTAAAGAAAACTATGAATTGTTCTCGCGAGGAAGATGGCACCAACACTTCTAAGCTGACAATTCGTGTCGCACAAACTTCCGCAGTCACATGAATACAAGGGCATTGCTCATATTCATAACACACAATCGATCTGTCCAGACATCCCATGTTCTATACGTGACCCTGATACACGCAAATTGTTACATCGAGACTCACAATCGGTTGATGCGTAATCATTCGTTCGTAATGCTAAATAATGTTTTCAATGCCATCAGATTAACAGAATCCGAAGAACCAGAAGTGTATTTTCCGAGCAAAGCCCATTGAGCAGAGATGTGTTTCAAGGGTGACTCGGGCCAATAGGTAACATCAAAGCATTCCACCCAATTATATATTAGAAACAAAGACATGTTATAATAGTAATTACGTTGTAAAATAACATTCACACCTAAACGTTGGTGATTTTAATAAGGGAATCAGTTTGAATGAGGACAGAAGATGGCCGGATGGAGAGTCCAAGAGACGAAACTTCTTAGGTGGTTTCCAACGCTTTGGGGTAGCTACATTAAATGAAAGGTAATCTCCGAGTGGACGACGCCGACAGCTGCACGCATTGTTGTAATGAGAGGTGCCTGTAAATAAGGCGACCTTCATTGGGAATTCTTTCAGACCTTTCCAGACCCCACTTCTAACGTGCTGGGCCCTCTTACTCTGCTTTGTCCAAAAACTTCGAAGATAAATTTGCCCCCTGAGAGCCTGAACAGAAGTGTGGCAGCGAGCACCGATGAAGGCCGGCACGGTACACGAGGGGGGTGGGTGGCCAGCACCATGCCCGTCCGCCTTTGTCTCCCCAGTGGTGTTTAGGCACCACACCAGGTACTCATTTGAGGCTGAACTGACCTAGGGGAGGCCCAGGACCAATTCAGATAATTGTCACCGATGTCGACCGTGAACGGGAATCAAACTCGGGTTCCCCGCGCTCGTAAGGCGGCATACTAACCACTGCACGATCCCTCCCCCAAAAACTCCACCCACACCTCCACATCCACAACCTCATGGGGGTCGCCTGGCCCTCCCTCAGAGTCCGAAAGCTGCTCCTGCTTGACGCTGCCTCCATCCACCTGGAGGTCGGGGCCTGGAGTTGAGTCTTCATCTTCACATTTCACTTTCACTTCTTCACATTCCATCTTCACCTTTTCACGATCCACCTTCACCTCTTCACATTCCCCCTTCACGTCTTCCCGTTGAACCTTCACTGCTGGCCACGTTGCTAAACTCGGGTTGTCTTTTGGGTCTTGTTGCATGCGAGATGGGATCGATTCCACCTCCTCCGCATGGATCTTCTCATGCCTATTTCGGTCGACTGACCGTGCGAATAACTTCCCACACACAGTGCACTTGAAGGGCTTCTCGCCTGTGTGTCGTCTCTGGTGATGATTCTTAAGATATCTTGACTGTGTAAATGCTTTACCACACACAGTGCACTTGAAGGGCTTCTCGCCTGTGTGTGTTCTCTGGTGAATGTTAAGGTATGCTGACTGTATAAACGCTTTACCACACACAGTGCACTTGAAGGGTTTCTCGCCTGTGTGTGTTCTCTGGTGAATGTTAAGAGATCCTGACCGTGTAAACGCTTTACCACACACAGTGCACTTGAAGGGATTGGCGCCAGTGTGTGTTATCTGGTGAATTTGGAGATGTGATGAGCGTTTAAATGTCTTCTCACACAAAGTGCACTTGAAGGGCTTATCGCTTGAGTGTGTTTTCTGATGTGTCATAAAATTTCCTGAACCTGCAAATGCCTTTCCACACACAGTGCATTTGAAGGGTTTCTCGCCTGTGTGTGTTTTCTGGTGAGCGTGACGAGATGCTGAACGTGTAAACGCTTTACCACAGACAGTGCACTCAAAGGGCTTCTCTCCTGTGTGCTGTCTCTGGTGAGTTCTAAGTTGTGATGAACGTCGAAATACCTTCTCGCATACAGTACACTTGAAGGCCTTCATGGCCATGTGTGATTAGTGGTACAAATTAATGTGTCCGGTGTGGCTCATGTCGTATGGACACTGCTCGCATTGGTTCCTTCTAGCACTGGGCTGTCTTGATTCTCTGCTTCATGTCATTCAACCTACACATTACACGCAGCAAATATATACACACAATTACACACAATATACACGATACACACACATTATACAGCTTACACAATATACACACGCGTTACATACTGACACACAGTACACCCAGGGGACATGAGATGCACACATTACACACAATATACACAGATTATACACCTACACGTAGTATTATTCACGATGTACTTACAAAAAAATCAGCAGACTACCTGCTGGATCTCCCCACTGTTTCGAAGAACAAATGTGACCTAAGGTCTTCGCTCATTCACTAGCTTCACATTCCTTATTGCCGTACAAATACTGGAGGAAGGGCCTTTTCCATTGATGCCCCCAGGGTCTGGAATGCTATCGCCAATAAACTGCAACTTGGATCACTACCTGTGAGATCTTCACTCAAAACTGCTCTAGAGGAGTTGTACACCCCTAGCTGCCACTGCTATTCACAATGGCCTGATATAAAATGTTTCGCTCCGGATGACCGCTACAAAGTATGATCTTGAGTTTCGATTATAGTGTGCTGATCTTTAAAGGTGTATTGAACATTTTGGATTCTGCTACTGATGCTGAAAACTTTAATCTACATTGTCTTATGGTTGTTATTGTTTGACCTGCATCCCACTGAGATTTTTGCACACAGCGTTGAAATACGGTGTTTTTTCTTGAAGACTTTGCTGTCTTTTCCAGGATTTTTCTGTTGCGCGTTGTCACTTTAAGATGTTTTCTTGTTCATGTTTTTGTTTTGTTGCGGTTGCACCCGAGTCAAGAGCCGCATGGCTCACAGGGTTATACCTAATAAATGAAACTAAACTAAATGAAAGACCCAGCCCAACAGATACTTAGCCATGCGGTGGCTGGGAATGCGGGCGACATAACCCAGCCAATGCAGACTCGCTTGCCAGGAGAGCTCACGGATTTTTGTTTTAAAACGATTAAATATTTTTATCACACCAGGTAAAGCCCACTGAGCAATATATCTCTTTTTCAGAAATGACCTGGCCACAAATGATAGCTCAACGAAGTGGCTTATCATCTAAAAGTATGTTTCTAAATGTCAGGGTCCGGATTGAACCTATGACCTCCTGTATACCGGGCGATGTAGTTAACATCTCACCATTGTGGCACACTGATGGGACTTTGTCCAGATCTTGCAATGATCCCTGAACAACTTACACAAACGAGTGTGGTTAAGCCCAAGATGGATTGTAATAACAATACATTTTATTTGTGAGCGCTTTTCTGAATACTCAAAGACACTTTACATAAAATCATAAAAGCAGCAAAAACAACATCAAATGGTAAAAACACTAAAAACACATCAAACTTAGCTAAACATTAAAAGCAAAATTGTAGACAGGCTAGTCTGAATATTACAAACTGGTGCAGATGTTCAGTTAGAGGGGGCTCACCATTTTGCAAGGGAGGGCAATGACTGTATCCGAGAAGACCTGAAGCTTCGTGTGGAGCGACAGGCGAGGTAGCTGCCACGCAGAATTATGCAGTCGATTAAATGCAAATGCTGTCGGACTGATTCAGAGTGAGACCTCTGCTGTCAAACCGGTCGGTGCTGGACATGAGGACACTGCCCAGGTATGGGAAACTCTCCAACCTCTCAACTGCTACACCACCAATGGGGAGCTGAGGGGGTGGAGTCTTTGATGACACAAAATACCCAGGCAGGTGCTTAGTTTTGGTGGGGCTGATGGTAAGACCCCACCTCTTTGTGGCACACTCCAGGTTCAGCAGCAGCGCCTCCAACTCCTCCTCCGAGTGAGTGGCAATCACCAGATCATCAGCAAACATAAGGGGCCGTCCATAAATGACGTCACACACCTAGGGGGGGAGGGGAGGGGTCAGACATTTGTGACGATGTGTGACGAGGGGGGGAGGGGTTTGAGGAATGTGACGTCACATCAAAATGCGCAACTTTAAATAAATATAAACAATAGAATTGTTTTATTTTGATTTAAAGCTTTCGTGACTGCAGGGATAATAGAATTGTTATAACACTGATTATGATAAATTTTCATTATAAACTATTTTATTATTATATTCTTGGTTCTTTCGGTAAAGTCACGTAGAAGGGAAACAATAAAATAATAAAAATTTATTATAGAAGGGAAACAATAAAATAATAAAAATTTATTATTTTATTGTTTCCCTTCTACTTGACTTTACTGAAACCACAACCAAAATAACCGCTACAACCACCACCACAACCACGACCACCACAACCACGGCCACAACCACGACCACCACAACCACCAAAACCACGACCACCACAACCACGACCACAACAACCACGACCACCACAACAACCACCACCACCACAACCACGACCACCACAACCAGAACAACTACGAACACCCCAACTACGACCACCACAAACACTACCACCACATCTACGACCACCACAACTACCACCAAAACACCACCACCACAACACAACCACCACTACCACCAAAACACCACCACCACAACACAACCACCACTACCACCACTACCACCACAACACCACCACAACACATACGACCACCACAACCACCACCACAACACAACCACCACAACACCACTACCACCACAACACAACCACAACACCACCACTACAACACCACAACACAACACCACCACAACAACAACACCACCACCACAACAACACAACACCACCACAACAACAACACCACAACAACACTACCACCACAACACCACCACCACAACAACACCACCACAACACAACAACACCACAACAACACTACCACCACAACAACAACACCACCACCACAACAACACTACCACCACAACAACAACACAACCACCAAAACACCACAACCACCACCACCACAACACAACCACCACAACACAACTACCACCACAAAACCACCACCACAACACCACCACCACTACCAACACAACCACCACAACACAACCACAACACAACCACAACTGCCAACATAACCACCACCACAACACCACCACAACAACACCACAACTACGACCACAACAACCACAACACCACACCACCACCACAACAACCACAACACCACACCACCACCACAACAACCACAACAACAACCACAACCACCACACCACCACCACAACACCACCACAACAACACAACCACCACCACAACACCACCACAACAACACAACCACCACCACAACCACACAACACAACCTACCACCACAACACAACCACCACCACAACACCTTCACAACACCACCACCACCACAACACAACCACCACACCACCACCACAACACCACCACAACAACACAACCACCACCACAACACCACCACAACAACACAACCACCACCACAACACCACCACAACAACACAACCACCACCACAACCACACAACACAACCTACCACCACAACACAACCACCACCACAACACCTTCACAACACCACCACCACCACAACACAACCACCACACCACCACCACAACACCACCACAACAACACAACCACCACCACAACACCACCACCACAACACCACCACAACAACACAACCACCACCACAACCACACAACACAACCTACCACAACACAAGCACCACCACAACACAACCACCACCACACACCACAACACAACCACCACCACACTACCACAACAACAAAACCACCACAACACCACCACAACAACCACCACAACACAACACCACCACAACAACACAACCACAACACCACCACAACACCATCACAACACAACCACCACCACAACAACCACCACAACACAACACCACCACAACAACACAACCACAACAACCACAACACCATCACAACACAACCACCACAACAACCACCACAACACAACACCACCACAACACCACCACCACAACACCATCACAACACAACCACCACCACACTACCACAACAACACCACCACCATAACACAACCACCACCACAACAACACCACCACCACAACACTACCACCACAACACTACCACCACTACCACCACAACACCACCACCACAACACAACCACCACAACACAACTACCAACACTACCACCACAACACCACCACAACACAACCACCACCACACTACAACAACAAAACCACCACAACACCACCACAACACCACCACAACAACCACCACAACACCACCACAACACAACACCACCACAACAACCATCACCACCACTACCACCATAACAACAACACCACCACCACAACACTACCACCACAACACCACCACAACAACACCACCACCACAACACCACCACAACACCACAACACAACACTACCACCACAACACTACCATCACTACCAACACCACCACCACAACACCACAACACCACCACAACAACAACACCACCACAACACTACCACCACAACACAACCACAACACAACAACCACAACAACACAACACCACAACAACACGACCACAACAACACCACCACAACAACCACCACAACACCACCACAACACCACCACCACAACAACCATCACCACCACTACCACCACAACAACAACACCACCACCACCACAACACTACCACCACAACACCACCACAACAACACCACCACAACACCACCACCACAACACCACCAACACCACAACACAACACTACCACCACAACACTACCATCACTACCAACACCACCACCACAACACCACCACAACACCACCACCACAACACCACCACAACAACACAACAACACCACCACAACACCACAACAACACAACACCACAACAACAACACCACCACAACAACACCACCACAACAACAACACTACCACCACAACAACACCACCACAACACTACCACCACAACACCACCACCACAACAACACCACAACACAACACCACCACAACACCACCACCACAACACTACCACCACAACAACACTACCACAACAACACTACCACCACAACACCACCACAACACAACACCACCACAACAACAACACCACCACAACAACACCACCACAACACCACCACAACACCACAACACCACCACAACAACAACACCACCACCACAACAACACAACACCACCACAACAACAACACCACAACACTACCACCACAACACCACCACCACAACAACACCACCACAACACCACCACAACACAACACCACAACAACACTACCACCACAACAACAACACCACCACCACAACACCACCACAACAACAACCACCACCACAACACAACCACCACAACACAACCACCACAACACCACAACACCACCACAACACCACCACACCACCACAACACCACAACACAACACCACCACAACACAACAACACAACACTACCACCACAACACTACAACCACCACAACACCACCACCATCAGCACCTCTGCTCAGCGACGCACGGAGTCGACTCCCTGACGTCACTTCCTGGTTCAGGGGTCGCCTCGTGACGTCATCGAGCCCGAAACGGGCTCAGAATAAGGGGGGGGGGAAGAGGGGTGGGGGGGGAAGAGGGGTGGGGGGGAAGAGGGGGTGGGGGGGGGTGTCTCGCGCTCGATGACGTCACGAGACGACCCCTGAACACTCCACTACTACACACTACACTACTATACACTACACTAAACAACAACAACCGCCATTCGCCACTAAGTGGCGGTGACGTCACCACGACGCTTGTGCCAGGCCACTATACACTACACTACTACACACTACACTACTATACACTACACTATACACTACACTACTACACACTACACTACTATACACTACACTATACACTACACTATACACTACACTACTACACACTACACTACTATACACTACACTATACACTACACTACTATTCACTACACAACTATACACTACACTACTATACACTACACTACTATACACTACACCACTATACACTACACTACTATACGCTACACTATACACTACACTATACACTACACTACTATACACTACACTACTATACACTACACTACTATACACTACACTACTATATACTACACTATACACTATACTATACACTACACTACTATACACTACACTGTACACTACACTATACACTACACTATACACTACTATACACTACACTACTATACACTACACTACTATACACTACACTACTATAGACTACACTACTATACACTACACTATACACTACACTACTATGCACTCCACTACTATACACTCCACTACTAGACACTACACTACTATACACTACACTATACACTACACTACTATACACTACACTACTATACACTACACTACTATACACTACACTATACACTACACTACTATGCACTCCACTACTATACACTACACTATACACTACTTTACACTACACTACTATACACTACACTACTATAGACTACACTACTATACACTACACTATACACTACACTACTATGCACTCCACTACTATACACTCCACTACTATACACTACACTACTATACACTACACTATACACTACTATACACTACACTACTATACACTACACTACTATACACTACACTACTATACACTACACTACTATACACTATACACTACTATACACTACACTACTATACACTACACTACTATGCACTCCACTACTATACACTACACTATACACTACACTATACACTACACTATACACTACACTACTATACACAACACTACTTTACACTACACTACTATACACTACACTACTATACACTACACTACTATACACTACACTACTATGCACTCCACTACTATACACTACACTATACACTACACTATACACTACACTACTATACACTACACTACTATACACTACACTACTATGCACTCCACTACTATACACTACACTATACACTACACTATACACTACTATACACTATACTACTATACACAACACTACTATACACTACACTACTATACACTATTATACACAACACTACTATACACTACTATACACTACACTACTTTACACTACACTACTATACACTACACTATACACTACACTATGCACTACACTATACACTACACTACTATACACTACACTATTATACACAACACTACTATACACTACTATACACTACACTACTTTACACTACACTACTATACACTACACTATGCACTACACTATACACTACACTACTATACACTACACTACTATACACTACACTACTATACACTACACTATACACTACACTACTATACACTCCACTACTATACACTACACTACTATACACTACACTACTATACACTACACTATACACTACACTATACACTACACTACTATACACTACACTATACACTACACTACTATACACTACACTACTATGCACTCCACTACTATACACTACACTATACACTGCACTATACACTACACTACTACACACTACACTACTATACACTACACTACTATACACTACACTATACACTACACTATACACTACACTACTATACACTACACTACTCTACACTACTATACACTACACTATACACTACACTATACACTACTATGCACTCCACTACTATACACTACACTACTATACACTACACTACTATACACTACACTATACACTACACTACTATACACTACACTACTACACACTATACTATACACTACACTACTATATACTACACTACTATACACTACACTACTATACACTACTATGCACTTCACTACTATACACTACACTATACACTACACTACTATACACTACACTACTATACACTACACTACTACACACTACACTACTATACACTACACTACTATACACTACACTATACACTACACTATACACTACTATACACTACACTACTATACACTACACTACTATACACTACACTATACACTACACTACTACACACTACACTACTATACACTACACTACTATACACTACACTATACACTACACTACTATACACTACACTACTATACACTACACTATACACTACACTACTATACACTACACTATACACTACACTACTACACACTACACTACTATACACTACACTACTATACACTACACTATACACTACACTACTATACACTACACTACTATACACTACACTACTATACACTACACTATACACTACACTATACACTACACTATACACTACACTACACACTACACTACTATACACTACACTACTATACACTACACTATACACTACACTATACACTACACTACTATACACTACACTACTATACACTACACTACTATACACACGACACTCCAGCTTGTTCAGAGTGCAGCTGCTAGGGTGCTTACACGTACACTATACTATGAGCACATTAGACCAGTCCCCTTGTCTCTTCATTGGCTACCGGTAAAATTCTGACTGGATGTTAAGATGCTGTTATTAACCTATAAGGCTTTAAAGGACTCACCCCACATTACCTGCAGGAACTAATCCATTTATATATTCCATTACGGTCCTTAAGATCTTCTTATCTCCACCGCTCAGCAACTCTCATGTCTAGCTTGTGATCTTTTGGTGATCGGGCTTTCGTTAGGGTAGCACACAAGGTATGGAATCCTTGCCACTTGAAATCAGGCAGTCAGAGTATGTAGATAAATGTAATATTCTTGGTTCTTTCGGTAAAGTCACGTTGAAGGGAAACAATAAAATAATGAAATTTATATAAAACAATAAAATTCTCACGACGTTTCGACTGTAACACAAACAGTCATCATCAGGTGTGAAAACCAACGGCAAGAAACATTTGAAAGTGGCGGTTTTGTATTTATTTATTTATTTTTAAACGTTAGCACCACAGACAGCGATTTGGCAAGTTTATTTAGAAGGACGAGTCCATCTATGTTCAGAAAAGAGGAGGGGGGAGACGAATTTTTTTTTATGTATGCTGTCTGAAAGCCACCGTAAGCGTGAACAATCAATTAAGACCCGAAATGGTTTATCAAATCCTTCCAATGATTGCTAAGCCAGAATCCATCTTCTCGGTTGAAATTGTCTCTGTGCTTGTATATGTGGATATCTCATGAACGAATCTCTCGTGGTAGCCCGATGCTTGCAAAGAAACTCTGTCTTGGAGAAGTCAATGTCATGCGAGCCCACTGAATTATAACAATGATCTGCCACGGCCGAGGTGTTGGTCCTACCGTGTGAGCAGGAATCGAACTCGGGCTGCCGGGTTGATATCGCAGCGCGCTAAACATTTCACTGCCGCTTCCCACACACACACGGGGGCACGTGGACACACTCACACGTGCACACACTCACACGTGCACACACTCACACGTGCACACACTTGCTTTCCCACAAGACAAAGATCCCCCGTATAGCCTGTAACAGACTGTAGGGGCAAGTGCTGTTAGCGAGCACCACCTATGAAGGCCGGAACGGTACACGAGGGGGTGGGTGGACAGCACCACGCCCGACCGCCTTTGTCTCCCCAGTGACGATGTTTACTACACACCGCTACACCAGGTACTCATTTGAGGCTGAGTCGACCTAGGGGAGGTCCGGGACCGGTTCAGATAATCGTCACTGTTGGTGTTGGCCGTGAGCGGGAATCGAACCCGGGTTGCCAGGTTCATAGCGCAGCGTAGCGCTAACCGCTACACTTTACACTACACTACTATACACATTCACACACACATTCACACACACACACATTCACACACACACACATTCACACACGCACATTCACACACGCACATTCACACACACGCACATTCACACACACACACATTCACACACACACATTCACACACACACACATTCACACACACATTCACACACGCACATTCACACACACATTCACACACATTCACACAAACACATTCACACACACGCACATTCACACACACACATTCACACACACACACATTCACACACACATTCACACACACGCACATTCACACACACGCACATTCACACACACACACATTCACACACACACTCACATACACACACACACTCACATTCACACACACGCACAAACACACACTCACTCGCAGCGCGAGGCTGACTCATTACATCTCACGGAGGATCGCTCAGGCTGAACAACACAGTTTGCCGGTTCAGTTTGCGACTTGCGGGTTCGCGTCTCGACGCCAATGCTTTGGTCACTATTGTTTTACCGAACGGAAGCAGGTTCGTCGGTGCGGGCGTTCGCTCGTTGGCGCCTCCTCTCCGGCACCTCGGCCTGCCACCCCCCCACGGCGTCCACCCCACAGGCCCGATACGAGCACGTTCACCGGGCCCCCGGCCACGTTGGCGATCCTGAACTGACGTCCGCGTGGGCGGGCGGCAACACGAGCCGCCTCTCCAGCGGGAACCTCGTGGGCGGACGCCCGTCGAGGTCCTCGTCAAGGCTCCGTCGGCGGCGGGCAGGCGAGGGCCGGGACGGCCAGGTGCCAGCCAGGGAGTTACGTTGCCGTGTCGAATTGGACATCCGGGAGGGAAATTAAAAAAACGTTTGTCGTGACATTTGTCCTGTGCTGCCGGGCCCTAGAGAGGCACGGCGTGCGGTCTATAGACATGGCGGGCACCAGGTGCATGTGGGTGCAGTACCAGCCCTAGAGGGGCTCGGTGAGCGGTCTATAGACATGGCGGGCACCAGGTGTATGTGGGTGCAGTACTGGCGCTAGAGGGGCTCGGTGAGCTGTCTATAGACATGGCGGGCACCAGGTGTATGTGGGTGCAGTACCAGCCCTAGAGGGGCTCGGTGAGCGGTCTATAGACATGGCGGGCACCAGGTGTATGTGGGTGCAGTACTGGCCCTATAGGGGCTCGGTGAGCTGTCTATAGACATGGCGGGCACCAGGTGTATGTGGGTGCAGTACCAGCCCTAGAGGGGCTCGGTGAGCGGTCTATAGACATGGCGGGCACCAGGTGTATGTGGGTGCAGTACTGGCCCTAGAAGGGCTCGGTGAGCGGTCTATAGACATGGCGGGCACCAGGTGTATGTGGGTGCAGTACCAGCCCTAGAGGGGCTCGGTGAGCGGTCTATAGACATGGCGGGCACCAGGTGTATGTGGGTGCAGTACTGGCCCTAGAAGGGCTCGGTGAGCGGTCTATAGACATGGCGGGCACCAGGTGTATGTGGGTGCAGTACCAGCCCTAGAGGGGCTCGGTGAGCGGTCTATAGACATGGCGGGCACCAGGTGTATGTGGGTGCAGTACCAGCCCTAGAGGGGCTCGGTGAGCGGTCTATAGACATGGCGGGCACCAGGTGTATGTGGGTGCAGTACTGGCCCTAGAGGGGCTCGGTGAGCGGTCTATAGACATGGCGGGCACCAGGTGTATGTGGGTGCAGTACCAGCCCTAGAGGGGCTCGGTGAGCGGTCTATAGACATGGCGGGCACCAGGTGCATGTGGGTGCAGTACCAGCCCTAGAGGGGCTCGGTGAGCGGTCTATAGACATGGCGGGCACCAGGTGCATGTGGGTGCAGTACTGGCCCTAGAGGGGCTCGGTGAGCGGTCTATAGACATGGCGGGCACCAGGTGTATGTGGGTGCAGTACTGGCCCTATAGGGGCTCGGTGAGCTGTCTATAGACATGGCGGGCACCAGGTGTATGTGGGTGCAGTACCGGCCCTATAGGGGCTCGGTGAGCTGTCTATAGACATGGCGGGCACCAGGTGTATGTGGGTGCAGTACCAGCCCTAGAGGGGCTCGGTGAGCGGTCTATAGACATGGCGGGCACCAGGTGTATGTGGGTGCAGTACCAGCCCTAGAGGGGCTCGGTGAGCGGTCTATAGACATGGCGGGCACCAGGTGTATGTGGGTGCAGTACCAGCCCTAGAAGGGCTCGGTGAGCGGTCTATAGACATGGCGGGCACCAGGTGTATGTGGGTGCAGTACCAGCCCTAGAGGGGCTCGGTGAGCGGTCTATAGACATGGCAGGCACCAGGTGTATGTGGGTGCAGTACCAGCCCTAGAGGGGCTCGGTGAGCTGTCTATAGACATGGCGGGCACCAGGTGTATGTGGGTGCAGTACTGGCCCTAGTGGGGCTCGGTGAGCGCTTGACTGGCAGTGCTGGATGGCACCACGTGGCTCGGCGTGCAGTGCCGACCCCTACAGGACAGGGCGTGAGAGCGCCGGCCATGGGAATGTGGTTACTAAGGGCCACGGCACTCTGGTTGACCACCGAAGGACACGTGACCGGTGAAGTCTACACACGGCCCCCCCATGCTGGGGGCTAGGCGTGGTCACGTGTCGGGGCCGAGTTCCTGCTCGTGGCCAAGGGCGGAGGGCAACCACGCCACAGAGGATATAAGCCGGGTTCCCGAGAGGGAGCGGCTACCGTTATCTCGAAGAATCTACGTTCTACGTCCGAGAAGAGTCACCAGCGCGTGGACCTGGACCCAAGCTGGGGTCCGGTCCGTTGTAGCTTCCTCCAGTGTAACTCGTGTAGTCAGCCTTGTGGTCCAGCACCACAGGGTGTTATCTGATTAAGGGGCAGTTTACCCCTTTGTGTTGGTATCAATAAATGCGTTGCCTCCAAAGAGTACGTCTGCGACTCGGTTGAGCTCACTACACAGGCATATAACACCCTAGGAAATAACACAAATAATACAAGAAAGTAGGATTCAATAAAACATCAAATTACCATTCTTAGCTCTTTCGGTAAAGTCACGTTAAAGGGAAATAATAAAATATATATATAATAATAAAATATATAATATTGTTTTATATATTTTATTATTTTATGGTTTCCCTTTAACGTGACTTTACCGAAAGAGCTGAAGAATATGAATTACTGCAGTCACGAAAGCTTTACATCAACGCATCAAATTACTGTTTTTTATTTACATCAACACGTAACTCCATGCTCGCATGAACGTTGGCAATGCCTCATCTCGGCATCCCGTAAGGCCAGGTCAAGGTGTGGACGGCTCGATGCACCCTGCAATGTGGGTGTCTGTGAGCTCGTTGAGTGCATTACACAATGGTTTGTGTGCTCACATGGGCTCCACACTCCACGAGTAATGCATTCCACCGCCATGATGCCATGTTGCCACGTCGCAAACGGCGGAGGGACAAAGGCATGAGACTTGTATCGGCATACAAATACAAAAATTAAGAACAATCGCGATCAATGAAGAGGTTTTACTGTACTCTATGCGTCATGAGTTGGAATTATCATCGTGAATTGCACGTTCCTTTTTCCGTCAATGTTTCCAAGCGAGCGCCTCTCCGTGCTTCTTTGGTTCTTTCGGTAAAGTCACCACCACGTAGAATGAGAATAAAATAATAAATCGATAAAATAAAATAACACAATAAAATTGTATAATAAAATAATAAATTGATAAAATAACATAATAATATTCTCACGACGTTTCGGCCACAACACAAGCGGCCTTCATCAGGTGAAGGGACGAGACTGTCTGGAGGACAGCACTGGAGTGAAAAAGCCACGCTCAGATCGCGACCTTTAAGCTGTGTGAGAAGAAACAAAGCGCCTTGACAAAGGAATTAGCATAGAATTTAGCATTGAAATAGCTGAGTGATTAGCTTGTAAAAAGTCAAAGCCTACACATCCACAGAGGCACCCCTTGACAAAGGAATTAGCATAGAATTTAGCATTGAAATGGCTGAGTGATTAGCTTGTGACTGGTCACAGAAATGGCTATGTTAAAGTTAAAGCCTCCACATCCACAGAGACACCCCTTGACAAAGGAATTAGCATAGAATTTAGCATTGAAATAGCTGAGTAATTAGCTTGTGACTGGTCACAGAAATAGCTATGTTAAAGTCAGAGCATACACATTCGCCGTGAGAATATTATTGTGTTATTTTATTTTATAAATGTATTATTTTATTCTCATTCTACGTGGTGACTTTACCGAAAGAACCAAAGAAGATGAATCCTTGCAGTCACGAAAGCTTTAAATCGACATTTAAGGTGGAGGTGATTGAGAGAGCGGGCAAGCCAGCAGCGGTGACGAAAGTAGAAAACGAGGTGGAGACAAAGAAAGAGTAAAAGTTGGGTGGTGTTAAAAGAAAACGCAGTAACAGGAAGAAACGTAAGGGCTGCATCAAAGTAGATGTGGCAGTAGAGGATGAGGAGGCAGAGGGTGAGGCAGAGGGAGATGAGGCAGAGGGAGACGAGGCGGAGGAGGCGGGGGGAGAGGGGGCTGGGGCGAGAGGGGGCGGAGGAAGAGGAGGCGGAGGGAGAGGGGGCGGAGGGAGAGGGGGCGGAGGGAGAGGGGGCGGAGGGAGAGGGGGCGGGGGGAGAGGGGGCGGAGGGAGAGGAGGCGGGGGGAGAGGGGGCTGGGCGAGAGGGGGCGGAGGAAGAGGGGGCGGAGGGAGAGGAGGATGGAGAAGCCGGAGAGGGAGAGGCGGAGGGACAGGAGGAGGAGAAGGTAGAGAAGGTAGAGAGAGGAGGAGGAGGGAGAGAAGGTAGAGAGAGAGGAGGAGGAGGGAGAGAAGGTAGAGAGAGAGGAGGAGGGACAGGTGGAGGGACAGGAGGAGGAGGAGGGAGAGAGAGAGAAGGTAGAGAAGGTAGAGAGAGAGGAGGAGGGAGAGAAGGTAGAGAGAGAGAGGAGGAGGGACAGGTGGAGGGACAGGAGGGAGAGAAGGTAGAGAAGGTAGAGAGAGAGGAGGAGGAGGGAGAGGAGGATGGAGAAGTTGGAGAGGGAGAGGCAGAGGGACAGGAGGAGGAGGAGGAGAAGGTAGAGAAGGTAGAGAAGGTAGAGAGAGAGGAGGAGGAGGGAGAGAAGGTAGAGAGAGAGGAGGAGGGACAGGTGGAGGGACAGGAGGAGGAGAAGGTAGAGAAGGTAGAGAGAGAGGAGGAGGAGGGAGAGAAGGTAGAGAGAGAGGAGGAGGGACAGGTGGAGGGACAGGAGGGAGAGAAGGTAGAGAAGGTAGAGAGAGAGGAGGAGGAGGGAGAGAAGGTAGAGAGAGAGGAGGAGGAGGGACAGGTGGAGGGACAGGAGGAGGAGAAGGTAGAGAAGGTAGAGAAGGTAGAGAGAGAGGAGGAGGAGGGAGAGAAGGTAGAGAGAGAGGAGGAGGGACAGGTGGAGGGACAGGAGGAGGAGAAGGTAGAGAAGGTAGAGAAGGTAGAGAGAGAGGAGGAGGAGGGAGAGAAGGTAGAGAGAGAGGAGGAGGGACAGGTGGAGGGACAGGAGGAGGAGAAGGTAGAGAAGGTAGAGAAGGTAGAGAGAGAGGAGGAGGAGGGAGAGAAGGTAGAGAGAGAGGAGAAGGGACAGGTGGAGGGACAGGAGGAGGAGGAGGGAGAGAGAGAGAAGGTAGAGAAGGTAGAGGGAGAGGAGGAGGAGGGAGAGAAGGTAGAGAGAGAGGAGGAGGAGGGACAGGTGGAGGGACAGGAGGAGGAGAAGGTAGAGAAGGTAGAGAAGGTAGAGAGAGAGGAGGAGGAGGGAGAGAAGGTAGAGAGAGAGGAGGAGGGACAGGTGGAGGGACAGGAGGAGGAGAAGGTAGAGAAGGTAGAGAAGGTAGAGAGAGAGGAGGAGGAGGGAGAGAAGGTAGAGAGAGAGGAGAAGGGACAGGTGGAGGGACAGGAGGAGGAGGAGGGAGAGAGAGAGAAGGTAGAGAAGGTAGAGGGAGAGGAGGCGGAGGAAGGGGAGGCGGAGGGAGAGGAGGAGAAGGTAGAGAGAGAGGAGGAGGAGGGAGAGAAGGTAGAGAGAGAGGAGGAGGGACAGGTGGAGGGACAGGAGGGAGAGAAGGTAGAGAAGGTAGAGAGAGAGGAGGAGGAGGGAGAGAAGGTAGAGAGAGAGGAGGAGGGACAGGTGGAGGGACAGGAGGAGGAGAAGGTAGAGAAGGTAGAGAAGGTAGAGAGAGAGGAGGAGGAGGGAGAGAAGGTAGAGAGAGAGGAGGAGGGACAGGTGGAGGGACAGGAGGAGGAGAAGGTAGAGAAGGTAGAGAGAGAGGAGGAGGAGGGAGAGAAGGTAGAGAGAGAGGAGGAGGGACAGGTGGAGGGACAGGAGGAGGAGGAGGGAGAGAAGGTAGAGAGAGAGGAGGAGGAGGGAGAGAAGGTAGAGAGAGAGGAGGAGGGACAGGTGGAGGGACAGGAGGGAGAGAAGGTAGAGAAGGTAGAGAAGGTAGAGAGAGAGGAGGAGGAGGGAGAGAAGGTAGAGAGAGAGGAGGAGGGACAGGTGGAGGGACAGGAGGAGGAGGAGGGAGAGAGAGAGAAGGTAGAGGGAGAGGAGGCGGAGGAAGGGGAGGCGGAGGGAGAGGAGGAGGGAGAGGTGGAGGGACAGGAGGAGGAGGAGGGAGAGAAGGTAGAGAGAGAGGAGGAGGGACAGGAGGAGGAGGAGGGAGAGAGAGAGAGGAGGAGGAGGGAGAGAAGGTAGAGAGAGAGGAGGAGGAGGGAGACGAGACAGAGCAGTAATCTCATCTCTTGAGAGAGAGAGATGAGAGAAAAGAGACTTCCCTGCGCTGGATGCTTAGAAAATTTCTTTTGCTGCACTCGGCAGCAGCAGAAGGATGGAGGAGGAGGAGGAGGATCAGCAACAAGGATCCAGAGGAGAGGAGCAGACAATGGTGCAGCAGCAGCAGCAGGGCATTCTTCTGGACAGACACGGAGACGCGGATACGTGGACAGTATAACACCACTGGCGTTCAACACTAATCGGATATCCCTAAAGCAGGTTTTTTTTTGGGGGTTAGATCGCTGAAATATATAAATGTGTTGGGAATAGGTTTTACCCTTTTAACTGGCACAAAAACTGACACCTTTATTCAAGGCATCGTGTTTGCAATGACCACAACACAAACAGTCAAAATGCAAACAAAAAAGAAAGACAACTCTGATAATAATATTGACACTGTCCTTGAATTTGATTGGTCCACACCCGAGACAGCTACCACCCAACACAGCCGATTAGAAAGGTCTGTCCCTTAGACGTAACATGCCAATTCGTTGCTAGTGGAAGGATTTGATGAACCATTTCGGGTCTTAATTGATTGTTCACGCTTACGGTGGCTTTCAGACCTCATCCATTATTTTCGTCTCCCCCCTCCTCTTTTCCGAACATAGATGGACTCGTCCATTTGAATAAACTTGCCAAATCGCTCTCCGTGGTGCTAACGTTGAAAAAAAAACCGCCACTTTTTTTCAAATGTTTCTTGCTGTGGTTTTCACACCTGATGATGATTGCTTGTTGTGTTGCAGTCGAAACGTCGTGACAATTTTTATTGTTTTATATATATTTTATTATTTTATTGTTTCCCTTCAACGTGACTTCACCGAAAGAACCAAGAATATAGTGTAAAGGAGTGGTGTGGACAGCCAATGAGGCGGGCGAAGGGAGGGAGGTGCGGGCGAGTTGCCAGGGATCACGTCACGTCACCGGGCGGTGTTGGATGAACCCTCGCTCCGGGTAGACGAGTCGGGGAGCTAAGGGAATGGCCGAGAGTAGGGTCCCGAGGTTGGAGTAAGGATCGGCTGAGAGGGGGTTCCCGAGTGAGAGAGCCCTGAAGGATGGCCGAAGGCAGCACCAGCTACTGGGGAGAGTCCGGAGTAAAGGACCGGACAGAGAGCGCCTACCTCTGGTGTGAGATTAAGAGCGTTGTGCGCAAGTGTTAGTAACAGCCCTTGACAGCTATTCCTCATCTCCGCGTGGTTCTACTAGTACAGCAAACACCGCTGTGTTGGGAGAGCAAAGCCACAACATTTACAACCTGAGCACGACGTTTCACCGGTAATTACAGCGAGCTTCATCGGGTGACAGACAGATTTTTGGCGAATCTTCCCGTTTCATGCCCTAAAGAGAGGGGTACACGTGATGGCACCACTTGTGAGTCCTTCTTGAGCGAAGTGGGGGGGAGGGGGGGGTGGTGTTAATTAATGAATATAAATTACTATGGGTATATATTGTCATTTGGGTTATTTATATGGTAATTACCACGGTATATGGTATGGTAAAAATGCTATGGTAATTACCACGGTAATTTACCACGGTAATTACAATATCAATAACCCGAACGGCAAATGATCATAATCAAAGTACATTACGCATACGCATTATGCGGGCCCATTGTTCTTGTACCTCCTGTTGATTGTGCGCCCTACAACAGCCACACCTGTTCATGTTCAACGGCAATCTCCGTTGAAGTACAGTGACCTATACAGGCACGCATTTAAACAACGCGTCGTGACATCGGGGATGTCACCGGGAGGGCCGTGGCACTGCGATGTCCCTCCATCGCGGACAGCACCGGGTGGGTTGCTGTGCGAAGGCCGGCTCTAGCAAAGCACGGCGTCATCGCGTACACCCTGAAGGCGGGTGTAGTGTTGTATATGTGGGTTTGTGAAAATTGCTGAAAAATAATTAAGATTAAATGAAATTCGAAATTTGCATAATTAATCCAAAATTATGTTAATTCGTGTAATTATGCGTATAACTATGCTAATTAGAGAGGTGATCGTATTAATTTATACGAGTGGGTGTGGTTGTGTTAATGATAGCCTTTATGATAATCAGGCCCCGCCTCGTTGACGAGGTGGGGTTATCAATCAGTATAACGCAATCAATCGTGTGCAGTTACGCTAGTGTCAATTCGGCCTCGTTGTCTAACTTCGTATTATTTATCAGCATAATACAGTGATTCTCGCTTTAACACTCCCCGAGTGTTCATATTTTAGGTCCCAAGTTCATATCATTCGCTTTAAAGTTTAATGAGTGTGGATTGGTGTGTTTATAGTTTAGGTTCCCGAGTTCATATCTCGTCGCAGGATACAGATCTTATGCAAAAATTTCAGGAAAGAATCACACGACCACGTCTGTATTAATCAATTTATTTTCTAATTAAACCTTAACTATAATATATATGTGAACTCTCAATCTCGGAACTTCAACACGGTATCCACACGGTATCAAGACAGTATCATCAACGACTGTACGATTTCACTTTGATAACACATGCACCCCGCATAAAGCGATTGCTGTTAGTGAGAGAGAGAGTCAGGACATGCAAATGCTATGCTACACAAAAGCTTATACATTATAATATGAACGATCATTATGCTTGAAATGGTCAGCACATTATCACAGGCGATTGATTAACATGCAACGGTATTCATATAAAAAGACAATCAAACAGTTATTATTTCCAAAGGCATAAATGTAACAACAGATCCACCGGACAGACTATAAGATTACCGAAATGGCTTAGTGTGAGGGTATGCGGCGGAACGTGTTAACTCACGGGAGATTAATTAATTAATTCGTGAATAAGATTGTATGATCAGAAAATCGGTTTAGCACGATTCCTCCCCGGGAGCGTAGCTCCGTAGCGAAGGTTCCAAGGGTTAATTCGTATTGATGGATCGGTTGGTAACTTATGCGATTAGAAGTACAGTCCAAAACAAAATATTAAAGAGGGAAATTATGAATATACTTATAAATGACGGACTGTTATCACATGATCGATGCTTCCACAGCCAGATGGTTCACGGACTTGAGTATTCGCCTCTGGTTAAGGACCTGTGTATGTTTGAGTGATATGAATTGTTTTGAATAGTCAGTGTTTGGAATTAATTCTTTGCGTTGCCATACGCTGAAGTTGGCATCGCTTGTAGGAGAAGTAGCCTCGCTCCCTTTAGAGCGGTGAGTGTGTGTGGGAGTGCATCATACGTATCGTCGCCCTCCTCCACGCAGCAGCCAGCCCCCGTCCACCCGGGGAGAGTTGCTTGATCGCTCTCAGTGCTGCTCAGTGGACACCTCTCTCCGCTGTTGGATGAGCTGCATCGGCACGCTCCCTCTCTCTGGGTGGAGAACTCGAACGTGCTCGTTGCTGGTTTGCTGAAAGCAGGTTTTTCTCCACTGCTGGATGACTCAAGTCGCACGTGCTCTTGCTCTGGTTTGCAGAAGCTCTTGCTTGGTGCGTCGGTCGCTCTGCAGCTGGACTCAATGTAGAATCAGCAATACTCTGTCTTTCAGCTCTTGGAAATCACACTCGGTGACGCCTCACTACCCTGCGAGTCTTGCCAACGTCAGTAGTGGGTAGCGACGGGGCCACTTTGGCGTCTGCTCGCCGCCCCCTGCTCTGCAGCTCGCCGGCTGGCGACCTGTTGCTCTCGTTCCCGATTGGAACTGCTCCTGAGCCGACCCCCCTGGTCGAACTCCCCGCGTTCCGACCCCTCCGAGTCGAACTGTCTCCCGAGAGTCGACCCCCCCCGGTCGAACTCTGGTGAGCCGACCCCCCCCCCCCCAAGTCGAACTGAGGTTTCAATGCTCAGGATCCTCTTTTTATGCCCAAAAATCCCTTCACTCGGATCCTGCCCACAAGGCGGGGTTTCTTTCGATTTTTGCTGTGTCAGGATTTGCCCGTATGTATCTGTGTCCGTGTGTGTGTCCGTACGTGTGTCAGTGCGTGTCCTTGTGCATCACCCACGGTATATTCCGTTGTCATACTCCTACCATAAAACCCACAAGTAAAACCATCAAATGTTATAAATTGTCTCGAAGGCGCCTCTCTGTCTGGGTGCACAACCTGGAGGGAGGGGCGATATTCCCTCCGACTTTCACCGACGCACAAAGAAATGGTTAAAAAGTTTTAAGTTAACATTTCATTTCCTCAGAGTTCCATAGTTATGATTCTGTATTAATCCAAGGTCTGAGTCAGCTTCTCGTTGTGGTCTTTGACTCGTGTTTCTCCAAGCGTATACACACTCCTACCCCGCGCTGCAGGGATACAAAGACGGCCGGGATTTCCCTTTCTCTCCGACCCTGGGTTTAACATCGCCCTTTGCTTACGTTGCAGTTTTGCTGTGCGCTTGCATTTCTTTTGCTCTCTACTGTTACTTTAACCCTGCTTATTATTTGCGTATGGGTGGAGGCTAGTGCATTTATGTTGACTTAGGAAAACCTGATTGTTATAGGCTTCGGGTCAAGTCGTATAGAAATTATTAAAATATGAAAATACATTTCATATTAAATTAATAGACGGGTGATGGTTACATTGACGTAGCTTGTGGCAGGGTTCAATTGAAGTGGGTGTGAAGATCAATAACTTTAGCCTACCCTGTCGTTAAATTCCGACTTTAAGTTACTTTAATAGTAATGCAGAACCAATTAGCTTTTTTGACTTAACTAGATCTAGGCTAACGCAACCTCCCAGTGACCCTGGCTTGGTGTGTTTATGTCAGCCCCTTTGCAATCCGCTGCGCTCTGCTCTCTATCTGCTCCCTCTGACCCTGGGAGGGCTCTGAACGTCAAAATAGTGTTAGTGGGTCAAGGTAAATATGACCTCCACATGCCATGCTGAGGCCTGGTTTGGTGTTTTCATTCATTATTAAAATTAAAAGAAACAATAGAAATATGTATCTATATGTATTGAAAAATTACTTGTTAATATTAAGATGGAAAGGGGGGCATATACAACAGTAGTACCAGCCCCAGTGGGGCTTGGCGAGTGCTGGGATAGCACGGGCATCAAGCATAGAGTGTCAGCCCAGGGGCAGGGTTGCCCCGGGCCATGGCACGCTGGTTGACACCGTAGACACGTGATCCGGAGTGTCCACACCTGATGACGATTGCTTGTGTTGCCGTCGAAACGTAGTGAGAATTTTATTGTTTTATATATTTTTTTCTTATTTTATTGTCTCCCTTCTACGTGGTGACTTTACCGAAAGAACCAAGAATAAGAATCCCTGCAGTCACGAAAGCTTTAAATCAAAATATTAGACTTGTAATATTACACTAAGTATTATTCTACCAACCCTACTGTATACCACACTGCTGTATATTCACTATACAATAACGATACTATATATTACCTTATAAATTATATTAAACATTACACTGTTATGCTATTTATGACTAGACAATATGCTATAAACCATAGCATTGACCGCCGCGTGAAAGGTACTAAGAGGGAATGCCAGCGAATGGACTGCGGTCTGAAAGTCACCGTAAACACACAATCAATCAAGAACCCCTTCCAATGATTACTGAGCCAGAATCCATCTTCTTGGTTTAAATTGTCTCCGTGTTTGTATATGTGGATGGCCTCATGAACGAATCTCTCATGGTAGCTGGATGGCTTGCAGAGAACCTCCGTCTTGGAGAAGTCAATGTCACGTGAGCCCAATGAATTATAACAGTGATCTGCCACGGCTGAGGTGTTTGTCATACTGTGTTTCAGGTCTGCTTTATGTTCACGGATCCGGTCCAAGACATGGCGTTTGGTTTCTCCAATGTAACTACTACCACAGAGGCAACTTAGTTTGTAGACACCAGGGTATTGTATGTCTGGAACCACATCTTTTACAGACGGGACCAGATCACCGATTTTATGTACTGTGTTTAATCGGACCTGGATCTTGTGTTTATTCAGGATTTTGGAGATCTTTTTTGTGACCCCCGCAATGTAGGGTAAGGTGATGGTTTTGAATGGCTCCTCAAGAGGATCCTTCTTCATGGTTGGAGTGATGGCTTTGCGGATTGTGTAGCCTTGAGAGCTTGGCGTACGTGCTTGAGTTCACTGGCTATGTGTTCCTGGTCGGATATGCATTGGGCTCTATGGTGTAGAGTCTTGATGAGGGAATTCTTCTGGGATGGATGGTGGTGGGAATCTGGTTTTAAGTAAGCATCCGTATGGGTATCTTTCCTGTAGACAGAGTGGCTCATTGAACCATCAGGTCTCCTTTAAATTAGGACATCCAAAAATGGTAGTTTGCCATCTTTTTCGACTTCCATGGTGAATCTGATGGCTGGGTGTATGGAATTGATGTGGTCGAGGAATTGGACTAGAGCCGGCTGGCCGTGTGGCCAGATGACAAAAGTGTCATCCACGTACCTCTTCCATAACGGTCGGGCGCTGAGTGGCAGTCTGGATGGCGTCAGTCTCAAATTTCTCCATGAAAATGTTGGCTACAACCAGAGATAGGGGGGAGCCCATTGGGGTGCCCTCAGTTTGTTTGCAGAAAGTTCCATTCCAGGTGAAGTATGTGTTGGTTAAACAGTGTCTCACCAGGGGGGGTACATCAGTGTGCAGTCCTTGATGAACCAATTCTTCAATGATTGCGATGGTGTCAGGTACAGGAACTTTGGTGAATAACGAAACCACATCAAAACTGACAGGCAGGTCATCTGGGGACAGGGAAATACCCTTGATTGTCGATACCAGGTGAGTAGAATTTTGTACCGCAGAGGTGGTTTTTCCAGTAAAAGGCCGCAGGATTTCAGACAAAAAACGAGCCAGTTTGTAGGTGGGGGAGTTGATAGTAGAGACAATGGGACGAAGGGGTGTATCTTCTTTATGTATCTTTGGAAGACCATATAATCTTGGTGGCCTGGCCGGAGAAGGTTCCAACGAGAGTTGTTTGGTTTGATAAATTAATGCGATTGAATCAGAAATGATTTTGTTGGTTTTAATGACGAGGTTGTTGGTGGGGTCTCTTCTTATTTTTGTATAGCTGCCATCGTTGAGTAATTCTTGAATTTTGTTGTTATATTCTATTTTGTCCATGATGACAGTGGCATTGCCCTTGTCGGCTGAGAGGCTGACAATGTCATCCCTCTTTTTTAATTGAGATAATTCAAAACGCTCATCTTTGCCGATGTTGCTAGCTGGCATCTTATCGTTTTTGAGAGTTGCAGCGATTTCAGATCTTGCTACGTCTGCAGCGATGTGACCCAGGCCCTTGAGAGCCACGTCGACATGGGCAATGATATCATTAACTGGTAAGTGTCTCGGTGTGACAGCAAAGTTTAGACCTTTAGCTAAAACGGATTTCAGACCATCAGAAATAGAACTGTTACTGCGATTAATTACGACTTTGTTAACGTCTAGCTTTTCGGTGTGTGGGTCCGATTTCTTGTTGGAGAGGAGGCTGAATTTGGAAATCAAGTTTTCCTTACATTTGGTCGACAGTGGCAGCTGAAGAGGCAGTCATATTGTCTACACGTTCCCAATCCGATGTGGACATTGTTGCCGTCAATGATAAGTGCCCTTCCTGCGGAGCGCCTCAGCTGCGGCGGTTCGTTGGCTGCGGCCGTGCGGCCCCGGTGCCCCTCCCCGGGGTGCCAGGACCCCGCGCGGTGTCGGGCTGGTGCAGCGCCTCGGCCGGCGTCTAGCAGCCGGCTTAGAACTGGTGCGGACCAGGGGAATCCGACTGTTTAATTAAAACAAAGTATCGCGATGGCTCGCGAACGGGTGTTGACACGACGTGATTTCTGCCCAGTGCTCTGAATGTCAAAGTGAAGAAATTCAATGAAGCGCGGGTAAACGGCGGGAGTAACTATGACTCTCTTAAGACTCTCTTAACGGTGCGTTCCCTTGGGTAAGGAACATGAGTCTTAGTAGCCTTGACCTCCACGTGGTCCCGCTGGTAACATCATCTCTTGATGATGGCTAACAAGGCTAATGCACCCATTCCATCTCCTATCTCGCATGGAGGCCGCTATGCGTGATTACTAGAGGCCACTAACAAAACTTATGACTGACAAACTTAAGTTCTCAAGCCAGTTGGCACGAGGCCTGGCAAAACAACGTGCTATGGATGGCGCTCGGGTTGGCGATCCACCCATTACAGTTAGACCCACAGAAACCGATCTGTGCAACACTGAGGGTTCATGGGGACGCCGTCCTATGAAACTCTTGTTTGTCTCGGTGTCAACCCAGACACAGAATGAAGATGCCCTCTGGGCATCTGATGTTGCTAAACCTATGGCGTCTAGGTCGGCGCTAAAAATGACTAGTATACCTTCCATGACCTTCCATAACTCGTCCTTGGAAAAGGAAGAGGAGATGAACTACGATTTTTACGAACAGATTAAAAGTCTAGTTGAGTCGGATGACTCTTCAGATGACTTTACAGAGGATGATGAGGATGTGGAGGAGTCCTTCCTCGACATATCGGCTGAGGAACCCGTGTTGGGAAAGTTTCCCATGGACACCAAGGGAACTATCACGGTTGTACTGCCTAGTCTGGAGTATATATGCGTTATCTGTAAACAACACATGGGCAAAGCATCCGAACTTGTTGCACATTTTAACATCAAACACAGAGACATTCCTCTGGTGTTTAAGTGCGCTAAATGTGACAAAACCAACTCAAACCACCGATCGATTGCCTGTCATGCCCCCAAATGTGGGGGAATAAAGTTAACTGAGGAAAGCTTACCAATGGTCTGTGAATGTTGCCAGGCACGCTTTGCGACTCTAAGTGGCCTTTCGCAGCACAAGAGGCATGCTCACCCAGTCACCCGTAATGAGGAAAGGATCAAAGATGGTATAAAGGGTACCTCGCAGAGAGGGGTACACCGTAGCTGCTGGTCTTTGAAGGAAGTAGAACAGCTGGCCCATCTAGAGTTGCAGTTTCAGGGGGGAAAAAAATATCAATAAGCTCATCGCAGAAGCGCTTGGGACTAAGACCAACAAGCAAGTCTCTGACAAGAGACGGGACCTAAGTAAAAAGACAGGGGCCCCCATGTCAGACAGCTTACATTTTTTCTTCTAGGCTTCTTGAGACATTGTCTCCCCCACCAAATGTAACAACGGGGACTTCATCCATACTCGCTCAAGCAGCTGAGCGGCTTACGAATGAGAATTCTGGGACCCTGGAAAAGCCTGCAATGGAGGCAATAAAGGCTTGGCTTAACGGCGAGGGCCAACACGATGCCCTCGTAGAAACTGCCACAGCATTGATGCTTTGTCCGATGAGATTGGTGAAAAACAAAGGCAAACGTTCAAAACCCGAGAACGACATTATTAAACCCAGGATATTACCCACACGATCTTGGATGAAGAAGAGAGCGGAAAAACGAGGAAGCTTCATGAAGCACCAGAAGCTCTTCTTTAAGAACCGCTCTCTTCTTGCGTCCTTAGTCCTGGATGGCACTGAACGTCATGAATCCCAAACGCAGATGTATATCGTTTTTACTGCGAAAAATGGGAGAAGGTGTTGCCATTCAATGGCCTGGGCCAATTTAAGTCATCAGGTGTTGCAAATAACGAATACTTTGAGCCCCTAATTTCGGTGGAGGAAGTTCAGACTGCCATACGGGCCATTAAACCAACGTCAGCAGCTGGGCCAGATGGCCTAACAAGGGCTGCAATCTGTGCTGCCGACCCCGAGGGTCGGACACTGACAGCCCTATTTAATGCATGGATGATAACAGGAATTATTCCCAAAGAGTTGAAAAAGAATAGGACGATTCTTATTCCTAAGGTTATGGACGATGAAAAGCTGAAAGAATTGGGGAACTGGAGACCAATAACGATTGGTTCAATGATTCTGAGATTATTTTCCAGAATAATGACTGCACGTCTTGCTCGTGCTTGTCCCTTAAACCCAAGGCAGCGTGGTTTTATAGCGGCATCTGGCTGCTCTGAAAATCTTAAGGTGCTTCAGGACCTTATGAGACACGCTAAGAAATCACACAGGCCGTTGGCTGTCATGTTCATCGACATAGCGAAAGCTTTTGACTCGGTTTCGCATGCTCATATTTTATGGGTGTTAAGGCACAAGAAAGTGGATGAACACGTGGTGGGCATCATCCAGAACGCCTACGATCGGTGTACGACCTCGTTCAAAAGCAATGGCGAGTCGACTCGAGAAATTAGCATACGTGTTGGTGTCAAACAGGGTGACCCCATGTCACCCCTGCTCTTCAATCTTGCCATGGACCCTTTGATATGCACCCTAGAGTCACACGGAGTTGGGTACTCCATTGATACCGACCACGTGACAGCTCTTGCGTTTGCTGATGATTTGGTGTTGGTGAGCGAATCTTGGGTTGGTATGGCCGCCAATCTAGCGATCTTGGAATCATTTTGTTGGCTATCGGGATTGGAGGTTCAGGCCAGAAAGTGCCAGGGCTTCATGATAAGCCCAACCAAAGATTCATATACGGTGAACAACTGCGACCCATGGACTATCAAAAATAACGATGTCCATATGATCCAACCTGATGAATCAACGAAATACCTTGGTCTGAAAATTGGCCCTTGGACTGGCACTATACAGCCTGATCTACATTGTCAGCTAAAGACATGGATCTCGAAAATCGATGAGGCGCCTCTGAAGCCAACTCAGAAGGTTGAACTACTCAATGCCTATGCCCTACCCAGATTGTTATATCCTGCAGACCACTCGGACTGCAAGCAATCAACTCTCCGTGTGTTGGACCAAGAGATTAGAAAGGCGGTAAAAGGATGGCTCCACCTTCCCGCTTCAACTTGTGATGGACTGTTATATGCCAGAGCCCGAGACGGAGGCCTTGCCATCTTGAAACTGGAAAAAACAATCCCTTCGGTTCAAGTTAGAAGGCTGCAACGTATAGCAAACTCGTCCGATGCTATCACCCGTAATATTGTGTCCTCGCAGGGTATGGAGGAAGAATACCGTAATTTGTGGGTACGAGCAGGGGGTGACAGTGATGCAATCCCAACATTCGTTCTCAGGGACTCGGTGTCAAAAGAACCTGTATATCCGAGACCCTGCGATTGGAGGGAGCATGAATTTCAGAGATGGTGCGAAAAGCCGGTTCAAGGAAGGGGCATTGTAAACTTTGCGCATGATAGAATCAGTAATGCTTGGTTGAGGCCATGGTGCGGCTTTAAACAATGCTTCTTTATCGCAGCACTACAACTAAGGGCAAATATTTACCCAACAAGAGAAAGCTTGAACAGAGGCAGAGATGGGGCCTTACGTTCCTGCAGGAAATGCTCTGCCAGACTCGAGTCCCTTTCGCACATTCTCGGTCAATGTCCTGCAGTACAGAAAGCAAGAATTGCGCGACATAACAAGATCAGTAACATTCTGGCAGACGAAGCGGCTAGATTGGGCTGGTCTGTATACAAAGAGCCACGGTTCATATCCGAGACGGGAGAGATGAGAAAGCCTGACCTCGTGTTTGCAAAAGATGAGGAGGCGGTTGTGATCGATGTCACCGTCCGTTTTGAGCTTTCAAAGAATACCTTGTCAGATGCTGCCTCGCACAAAGTTTCGTACTATACCCCTCTTGGTGATCAAGTCAAAGTGCTGACGAAGGCTAGCAAGGTCACATTCTTTGGATTCCCGGTTGGGGCAAGAGGAAAGTGGCCCCTTGAGAATAACGAGGTGCTAACCTCCCTGGGCCTGACCAAACCCAGAACGACATCACTGGCCAAGATGATTTCCCGCAGAACGCTGCTTTTCTCTCTTGATATTCTGAGAATGTTCTGTGGAAATTATGCGGTCTATGAACAGTCATAGACAACCTCCGAAACAAATAATAGTTTTGTTTTAAGATGTCATTTGTTTTAGATTGATTTTGTTATTTTCGAAGGTGAAGTCGGTTTTTATTTCATTTTACTATTTTCCACAATTTAGATTGTTATTTTCCAAGACGAAGTCTTGGTTCTTTTTTTTATTGTTAGTTTTTTTTTAACACGTCGTATTTGTTACTTTAGAGCTTAGAGGGGACTTTATTTTCGCCTTACAATTTTCTGCCTACAAAGAAGATTAAAAATAAGCTTTTTTCAAGATGGTTTTGTTATTTTCCAAGGTGAAGTCTTGGTATTCTTATTTTACTATTTTCCATAAAGAAGACCTTTCTTTTAGATTTTGTTATTTTCCAAGACGAAGACTTGGTATTTTTATTATATTGCTATTTTTTTTACACGAAGCTTATTCAAGAGCACTTATATAGATTAATCTTTGTTATTTTAATTCTTTATTTTTGGACTACATCAGTTAGAGAGTCCTGTAACTTACTATTTTCTGCCTACAAAGAAGACTACAAATGAGCTTTATTTAAGATGTTTTAGATTAGATTTTTTTTTTCCAAGGTGAAGTCTTGGTTTTTTTTATTTTACTATTTTCCACAAAGAAGACTTTTCTTTTCTTTTAGATTTTGTTATTTTCCAAGACGAAGACTTGGTATTTTTTTTGCTATTTTTTACACGAAGCTTTATTCAAGAGCACTTATATAGATTAGACTTTGTTATTTTAATTCTTTATTTTTGGACTACATCAGTTCGAGAGTCCTGTAACTTACTATTTTCTGCCTACAAAGAAGATTACAAATAAGCTTTATTTAAGATGTTTTAGATTAGATTTTGTTATTTTCCAAGGTGAAGTCTTGGTTTTTTTATTTTACTATTTTCCACAAAGAAGACTTTTCTTTTAGATTTTGTTATTTTCCAAGACGAAGACTTGGTATTTTTTTGCTATTTTTTTACAGGAAGCTTTATTCAAGAGCACTTATATAGATTAGACTTTGTTATTTTAATTCTTTATTTTTGCACTACATCAGTTCGAGAGAAGACTACAAACCAGCTTTATTTAAGATGTTTTAGATTAGATTTTGTTATTTTCCAAGGTGAAGTCTTGGTTTTTTTATTTTACTATTTTCCACAAAGAAGTCTTTTCTTTTAGATTTTGTTATTTTCCAAGACGAAGACTTGGTATTTTTTTATTGCTATTTTTTTTACACGAAGCCTATTCAAGAGCACTTATATAGATTGGTCTTTGTTATTTTAATTCTTTATTTTTGGACTACATCAGTTCGAGAGTCCTGTAACTTACTATTTTCTGCCTACAAAGAAGATTACAAATAAGCTTTATTTAAGATGTTTTAGATTAGATTTTGTTATTTTCCAAGGTGAAGTCTTGGTTTTTTTATTTTACTATTTTCCACAAAGAAAACTTTTCTTTTAGATTTTGTTATTTTCCAAGACGAAGACTTGGTATTTTTTTGCTATTTTTTTACAGGAAGCTTTATTCAAGAGCACTTATATAGATTAGACTTTGTTATTTTAATTCTTTATTTTTGCACTACATCAGTTCGAGAGAAGACTACAAACCAGCTTTATTTAAGATGTTTTAGATTAGATTTTGTTATTTTCCAAGGTGAAGTCTTGGTTTTTTTATTTTACTATTTTCCACAAAGAAGTCTTTTCTTTTAGATTTTGTTATTTTCCAAGACGAAGACTTGGTATTTTTTTATTGCTATTTTTTTTACACGAAGCTTTATTCAAGAGCACTTATATAGATTAGACTTTGTTATTTTAATTCTTTATTTTTGGACTACATCAGTTCGAGAGTCCTGTAACTTACTATTTTCTGCCTACAAAGAAGATTACAAATAAGCTTTATTTAAGATGTTTTAGATTAGATTTTGTTATTTTCCAAGGTGAAGTCTTGGTTTTTTTATTTTACTATTTTCCACAAAGAAGACTTTTCTTTTAGATTTTGTTATTTTCCAAGACGAAGACTTGGTATTTTTTTGCTATTTTTTTACAGGAAGCTTTATTCAAGAGCACTTATATAGATTAGACTTTGTTATTTTAATTCTTTATTTTTGCACTACATCAGTTCGAGAGAAGACTACAAACCAGCTTTATTTAAGATGTTTTAGATTAGATTTTGTTATTTTCCAAGGTGAAGACTTGGTTTTTTATTTTACTATTTTCCACAAAGAAGACTTTTCTTTTAGATTTTGTTATTTTCCAAGACGAAGACTTGGTATTTTTTTATTGCTATTTTTTTTACACGAAGCTTTATTCAAGAGCACTTATATAGATTAGACTTTGTTATTTTAATTCTTTATTTATGGACTACATCAGTTCGAGAGTCCTGTAACTTACTATTTTCTGCCTACAAAGAAGATTACAAATAAGCTTTATTTAAGATGTTTTAGATTAGATTTTGTTATTTTCCAAGGTGAAGTCTTGGTTTTTTTATTTTACTATTTTCCACAAAGAAGACTTTTCTTTTAGATTTTGTTATTTTCCAAGACGAAGACTTGGTATTTTTTTGCTATTTTTTTACAGGAAGCTTTATTCAAGAGCACTTATATAGATTAGACTTTGTTATTTTAATTCTTTATTTTTGCACTACATCAGTTCGAGAGAAGACTACAAACCAGCTTTATTTAAGATGTTTTAGATTAGATTTTGTTATTTTCCAAGGTGAAGTCTTGGTTTTTTTATTTTACTATTTTCCACAAAGAAGTCTTTTCTTTTAGATTTTGTTATTTTCCAAGACGAAGACTTGGTATTTTTTTATTGCTATTTTTTTTACACGAAGCCTATTCAAGAGCACTTATATAGATTGGTCTTTGTTATTTTAATTCTTTATTTTTGGACTACATCAGTTCGAGAGTCCTGTAACTTACTATTTTCTGCCTACAAAGAAGATTACAAATAAGCTTTATTTAAGATGTTTTAGATTAGATTTTGTTATTTTCCAAGGTGAAGTCTTGGTTTTTTTATTTTACTATTTTCCACAAAGAAGACTTTTCTTTTAGATTTTGTTATTTTCCAAGACGAAGACTTGGTATTTTTTTGCTATTTTTTTACAGGAAGCTTTATTCAAGAGCACTTATATAGATTAGACTTTGTTATTTTAATTCTTTATTTTTGCACTACATCAGTTCGAGAGAAGACTACAAACCAGCTTTATTTAAGATGTTTTAGATTAGATTTTGTTATTTTCCAAGGTGAAGACTTGGTTTTTTATTTTACTATTTTCCACAAAGAAGACTTTTCTTTTAGATTTTGTTATTTTCCAAGACGAAGACTTGGTATTTTTTTATTGCTATTTTTTTTACACGAAGCTTTATTCAAGAGCACTTATATAGATTAGACTTTGTTATTTTAATTCTTTATTTATGGACTACATCAGTTCGAGAGTCCTGTAACTTACTATTTTCTGCCTACAAAGAAGATTACAAATAAGCTTTATTTAAGATGTTTTAGATTAGATTTTGTTATTTTCCAAGGTGAAGTCTTGGTTTTTTTATTTTACTATTTTCCACAAAGAAGACTTTTCTTTTAGATTTTGTTATTTTCCAAGACGAAGACTTGGTATTTTTTTGCTATTTTTTTACAGGAAGCTTTATTCAAGAGCACTTATATAGATTAGACTTTGTTATTTTAATTCTTTATTTTTGCACTACATCAGTTCGAGAGAAGACTACAAACCAGCTTTATTTAAGATGTTTTAGATTAGATTTTGTTATTTTCCAAGGTGAAGTCTTGGTTTTTTTATTTTACTATTTTCCACAAAGAAGTCTTTTCTTTTAGATTTTGTTATTTTCCAAGACGAAGACTTGGTATTTTTTTATTGCTATTTTTTTTACACGAAGCCTATTCAAGAGCACTTATATAGATTGGTCTTTGTTATTTTAATTCTTTATTTTTGGACTACATCAGTTCGAGAGTCCTGTAACTTACTATTTTCTGCCTACAAAGAAGATTACAAATAAGCTTTATTTAAGATGTTTTAGATTAGATTTTGTTATTTTCCAAGGTGAAGTCTTGGTTTTTTTATTTTACTATTTTCCACAAAGAAGACTTTTCTTTTAGATTTTGTTATTTTCCAAGACGAAGACTTGGTATTTTTTTGCTATTTTTTTACAGGAAGCTTTATTCAAGAGCACTTATATAGATTAGACTTTGTTATTTTAATTCTTTATTTTTGCACTACATCAGTTCGAGAGAAGACTACAAACCAGCTTTATTTAAGATGTTTTAGATTAGATTTTGTTATTTTCCAAGGTGAAGTCTTGTTTTTTTATTTTACTATTTTCCACAAAGAAGTCTTTTCTTTTAGATTTTGTTATTTTCCAAGACGAAGACTTGGTATTTTTTTATTGCTATTTTTTTTACACGAAGCCTATTCAAGAGCACTTATATAGATTGGTCTTTGTTATTTTAATTCTTTATTTTTGGACTACATCAGTTCGAGAGTCCTGTAACTTACTATTTTCTGCCTACAAAGAAGATTACAAATAAGCTTTATTTAAGATGTTTTAGATTAGATTTTGTTATTTTCCAAGGTGAAGTCTTGGTTTTTTTATTTTACTATTTTCCACAAAGAAGACTTTTCTTTTAGATTTTGTTATTTTCCAAGACGAAGACTTGGTATTTTTTTGCTATTTTTTTACAGGAAGCTTTATTCAAGAGCACTTATATAGATTAGACTTTGTTATTTTAATTCTTTATTTTTGCACTACATCAGTTCGAGAGAAGACTACAAACCAGCTTTATTTAAGATGTTTTAGATTAGATTTTGTTATTTTCCAAGGTGAAGTCTTGGTTTTTTTATTTTACTATTTTCCACAAAGAAGTCTTTTCTTTTAGATTTTGTTATTTTCCAAGACGAAGACTTGGTATTTTTTTATTGCTATTTTTTTACACGAAGCCTATTCAAGAGCACTTATATAGATTGGTCTTTGTTATTTTAATTCTTTATTTTTGGACTACATCAGTTCGAGAGTCCTGTAACTTACTATTTTCTGCCTACAAAGTAAGCTTTATTTAAGATGTTTTAGATTAGATTTTGTTATTTTCCAAGGTGAAGTCTTGGTTTTTTTATTTTACTATTTTCCACAAAGAAGACTTTTCTTTTAGATTTTGTTATTTTCCAAGACGAAGACTTGGTTTTTTTATATTGCTATTTTTTTTTACACTGCTTTATTCAAGAGCGCTTATATAGATTAGACTTTGTTATTTTAATTCTTTATTTTTGGACTACATCAGTTCGAGAGTCCTGTAACTTACTATTTTCTGCCTACAAAGAAGATTACAAATAAGCTTTATTTAAGATGTTTTAGATTAGATTTTGTTATTTTCCAAGGTGAAGTCTTGGTTTTTTTATTTTACTATTTTCCACAAAGAAGACTTTTCTTTTAGATTTTGTTATTTTCCAAGACGAAGACTTGGTATTTTTTTGCTATTTTTTTACAGGAAGCTTTATTCAAGAGCACTTATATAGATTAGACTTTGTTATTTTAATTCTTTATTTTTGCACTACATCAGTTCGAGAGAAGACTACAAACCAGCTTTATTTAAGATGTTTTAGATTAGATTTTGTTATTTTCCAAGGTGAAGACTTGGTTTTTTATTTTACTATTTTCCACAAAGAAGACTTTTCTTTTAGATTTTGTTATTTTCCAAGACGAAGACTTGGTATTTTTTTATTGCTATTTTTTTTACACGAAGCTTTATTCAAGAGCACTTATATAGATTAGACTTTGTTATTTTAATTCTTTATTTATGGACTACATCAGTTCGAGAGTCCTGTAACTTACTATTTTCTGCCTACAAAGAAGATTACAAATAAGCTTTATTTAAGATGTTTTAGATTAGATTTTGTTATTTTCCAAGGTGAAGTCTTGGTTTTTTTATTTTACTATTTTCCACAAAGAAGACTTTTCTTTTAGATTTTGTTATTTTCCAAGACGAAGACTTGGTATTTTTTTGCTATTTTTTTACAGGAAGCTTTATTCAAGAGCACTTATATAGATTAGACTTTGTTATTTTAATTCTTTATTTTTGCACTACATCAGTTCGAGAGAAGACTACAAACCAGCTTTATTTAAGATGTTTTAGATTAGATTTTGTTATTTTCCAAGGTGAAGTCTTGGTTTTTTTATTTTACTATTTTCCACAAAGAAGTCTTTTCTTTTAGATTTTGTTATTTTCCAAGACGAAGACTTGGTATTTTTTTATTGCTATTTTTTTTACACGAAGCCTATTCAAGAGCACTTATATAGATTGGTCTTTGTTATTTTAATTCTTTATTTTTGGACTACATCAGTTCGAGAGTCCTGTAACTTACTATTTTCTGCCTACAAAGAAGATTACAAATAAGCTTTATTTAAGATGTTTTAGATTAGATTTTGTTATTTTCCAAGGTGAAGTCTTGGTTTTTTTATTTTACTATTTTCCACAAAGAAGACTTTTCTTTTAGATTTTGTTATTTTCCAAGACGAAGACTTGGTATTTTTTTGCTATTTTTTTACAGGAAGCTTTATTCAAGAGCACTTATATAGATTAGACTTTGTTATTTTAATTCTTTATTTTTGCACTACATCAGTTCGAGAGAAGACTACAAACCAGCTTTATTTAAGATGTTTTAGATTAGATTTTGTTATTTTCCAAGGTGAAGTCTTGTTTTTTTATTTTACTATTTTCCACAAAGAAGTCTTTTCTTTTAGATTTTGTTATTTTCCAAGACGAAGACTTGGTATTTTTTTATTGCTATTTTTTTTACACGAAGCCTATTCAAGAGCACTTATATAGATTGGTCTTTGTTATTTTAATTCTTTATTTTTGGACTACATCAGTTCGAGAGTCCTGTAACTTACTATTTTCTGCCTACAAAGAAGATTACAAATAAGCTTTATTTAAGATGTTTTAGATTAGATTTTGTTATTTTCCAAGGTGAAGTCTTGGTTTTTTTATTTTACTATTTTCCACAAAGAAGACTTTTCTTTTAGATTTTGTTATTTTCCAAGACGAAGACTTGGTATTTTTTTGCTATTTTTTTACAGGAAGCTTTATTCAAGAGCACTTATATAGATTAGACTTTGTTATTTTAATTCTTTATTTTTGCACTACATCAGTTCGAGAGAAGACTACAAACCAGCTTTATTTAAGATGTTTTAGATTAGATTTTGTTATTTTCCAAGGTGAAGTCTTGGTTTTTTTATTTTACTATTTTCCACAAAGAAGTCTTTTCTTTTAGATTTTGTTATTTTCCAAGACGAAGACTTGGTATTTTTTTATTGCTATTTTTTTTACACGAAGCCTATTCAAGAGCACTTATATAGATTGGTCTTTGTTATTTTAATTCTTTATTTTTGGACTACATCAGTTCGAGAGTCCTGTAACTTACTATTTTCTGCCTACAAAGAAGATTACAAATAAGCTTTATTTAAGATGTTTTAGATTAGATTTTGTTATTTTCCAAGGTGAAGTCTTGGTTTTTTTATTTTACTATTTTCCACAAAGAAGACTTTTCTTTTAGATTTTGTTATTTTCCAAGACGAAGACTTGGTATTTTTTTGCTATTTTTTTACAGGAAGCTTTATTCAAGAGCACTTATATAGATTAGACTTTGTTATTTTAATTCTTTATTTTTGCACTACATCAGTTCGAGAGAAGACTACAAACCAGCTTTATTTAAGATGTTTTAGATTAGATTTTGTTATTTTCCAAGGTGAAGTCTTGTTTTTTTATTTTACTATTTTCCACAAAGAAGTCTTTTCTTTTAGATTTTGTTATTTTCCAAGACGAAGACTTGGTATTTTTTTATTGCTATTTTTTTTACACGAAGCCTATTCAAGAGCACTTATATAGATTGGTCTTTGTTATTTTAATTCTTTATTTTTGGACTACATCAGTTCGAGAGTCCTGTAACTTACTATTTTCTGCCTACAAAGAAGATTACAAATAAGCTTTATTTAAGATGTTTTAGATTAGATTTTGTTATTTTCCAAGGTGAAGTCTTGGTTTTTTTATTTTACTATTTTCCACAAAGAAGACTTTTCTTTTAGATTTTGTTATTTTCCAAGACGAAGACTTGGTATTTTTTTGCTATTTTTTTACAGGAAGCTTTATTCAAGAGCACTTATATAGATTAGACTTTGTTATTTTAATTCTTTATTTTTGCACTACATCAGTTCGAGAGAAGACTACAAACCAGCTTTATTTAAGATGTTTTAGATTAGATTTTGTTATTTTCCAAGGTGAAGTCTTGGTTTTTTTATTTTACTATTTTCCACAAAGAAGTCTTTTCTTTTAGATTTTGTTATTTTCCAAGACGAAGACTTGGTATTTTTTTATTGCTATTTTTTTACACGAAGCCTATTCAAGAGCACTTATATAGATTGGTCTTTGTTATTTTAATTCTTTATTTTTGGACTACATCAGTTCGAGAGTCCTGTAACTTACTATTTTCTGCCTACAAAGTAAGCTTTATTTAAGATGTTTTAGATTAGATTTTGTTATTTTCCAAGGTGAAGTCTTGGTTTTTTTATTTTACTATTTTCCACAAAGAAGACTTTTCTTTTAGATTTTGTTATTTTCCAAGACGAAGACTTGGTTTTTTTATATTGCTATTTTTTTTTACACTGCTTTATTCAAGAGCGCTTATATAGATTAGACTTTGTTATTTTAATTCTTTATTTTTGGACTACATCAGTTCGAGAGTCCTGTAACTTACTATTTTCTGCCTACAAAGAAGATTACAAATAAGCTTTATTTAAGATGTTTTAGATTAGATTTTGTTATTTTCCAAGGTGAAGTCTTGGTTTTTTTATTTTACTATTTTCCACAAAGAAGACTTTTCTTTTAGATTTTGTTATTTTCCAAGACGAAGACTTGGTATTTTTTTGCTATTTTTTTACAGGAAGCTTTATTCAAGAGCACTTATATAGATTAGACTTTGTTATTTTAATTCTTTATTTTTGCACTACATCAGTTCGAGAGAAGACTACAAACCAGCTTTATTTAAGATGTTTTAGATTAGATTTTGTTATTTTCCAAGGTGAAGACTTGGTTTTTTATTTTACTATTTTCCACAAAGAAGACTTTTCTTTTAGATTTTGTTATTTTCCAAGACGAAGACTTGGTATTTTTTTATTGCTATTTTTTTTACACGAAGCTTTATTCAAGAGCACTTATATAGATTAGACTTTGTTATTTTAATTCTTTATTTATGGACTACATCAGTTCGAGAGTCCTGTAACTTACTATTTTCTGCCTACAAAGAAGATTACAAATAAGCTTTATTTAAGATGTTTTAGATTAGATTTTGTTATTTTCCAAGGTGAAGTCTTGGTTTTTTTATTTTACTATTTTCCACAAAGAAGACTTTTCTTTTAGATTTTGTTATTTTCCAAGACGAAGACTTGGTATTTTTTTGCTATTTTTTTACAGGAAGCTTTATTCAAGAGCACTTATATAGATTAGACTTTGTTATTTTAATTCTTTATTTTTGCACTACATCAGTTCGAGAGAAGACTACAAACCAGCTTTATTTAAGATGTTTTAGATTAGATTTTGTTATTTTCCAAGGTGAAGTCTTGGTTTTTTTATTTTACTATTTTCCACAAAGAAGTCTTTTCTTTTAGATTTTGTTATTTTCCAAGACGAAGACTTGGTATTTTTTTATTGCTATTTTTTTTACACGAAGCCTATTCAAGAGCACTTATATAGATTGGTCTTTGTTATTTTAATTCTTTATTTTTGGACTACATCAGTTCGAGAGTCCTGTAACTTACTATTTTCTGCCTACAAAGAAGATTACAAATAAGCTTTATTTAAGATGTTTTAGATTAGATTTTGTTATTTTCCAAGGTGAAGTCTTGGTTTTTTTATTTTACTATTTTCCACAAAGAAGACTTTTCTTTTAGATTTTGTTATTTTCCAAGACGAAGACTTGGTATTTTTTTGCTATTTTTTTACAGGAAGCTTTATTCAAGAGCACTTATATAGATTAGACTTTGTTATTTTAATTCTTTATTTTTGCACTACATCAGTTCGAGAGAAGACTACAAACCAGCTTTATTTAAGATGTTTTAGATTAGATTTTGTTATTTTCCAAGGTGAAGTCTTGTTTTTTTATTTTACTATTTTCCACAAAGAAGTCTTTTCTTTTAGATTTTGTTATTTTCCAAGACGAAGACTTGGTATTTTTTTATTGCTATTTTTTTTACACGAAGCCTATTCAAGAGCACTTATATAGATTGGTCTTTGTTATTTTAATTCTTTATTTTTGGACTACATCAGTTCGAGAGTCCTGTAACTTACTATTTTCTGCCTACAAAGAAGATTACAAATAAGCTTTATTTAAGATGTTTTAGATTAGATTTTGTTATTTTCCAAGGTGAAGTCTTGGTTTTTTTATTTTACTATTTTCCACAAAGAAGACTTTTCTTTTAGATTTTGTTATTTTCCAAGACGAAGACTTGGTATTTTTTTGCTATTTTTTTACAGGAAGCTTTATTCAAGAGCACTTATATAGATTAGACTTTGTTATTTTAATTCTTTATTTTTGCACTACATCAGTTCGAGAGAAGACTACAAACCAGCTTTATTTAAGATGTTTTAGATTAGATTTTGTTATTTTCCAAGGTGAAGTCTTGGTTTTTTTATTTTACTATTTTCCACAAAGAAGTCTTTTCTTTTAGATTTTGTTATTTTCCAAGACGAAGACTTGGTATTTTTTTATTGCTATTTTTTTTACACGAAGCCTATTCAAGAGCACTTATATAGATTGGTCTTTGTTATTTTAATTCTTTATTTTTGGACTACATCAGTTCGAGAGTCCTGTAACTTACTATTTTCTGCCTACAAAGTAAGCTTTATTTAAGATGTTTTAGATTAGATTTTGTTATTTTCCAAGGTGAAGTCTTGGTTTTTTTATTTTACTATTTTCCACAAAGAAGACTTTTCTTTTAGATTTTGTTATTTTCCAAGACGAAGACTTGGTTTTTTTATATTGCTATTTTTTTTACACTGCTTTATTCAAGAGCGCTTATATAGATTAGACTTTGTTATTTTAATTCTTTATTTTTGGAATACATCAGTTCGAGAGTCCTGTAACGTACTATTTTCTGCCTACAAAGAAGACTACAGACAAGCTTTATTTAAGATGTTTTAGATTAGATTTTGTTATTTTCCAAGGTGAAGTCTTGGTTTTTTTATTTTACTATTTTCCACAAAGAAGACTTTTCTTTTAGATTTTGTTATTTTCCAAGACGAAGACTTGGTATTTTTTTTTTATTGCTAGTTTTTTTTTATATGTTACTTCAGAGCATAGAGAGGACTTTATTTTTACCTTACTATTTTCTGCCTTCAAAGATTAAAAATAAGCTTTATTCAAGATTACTTATATAGATTAGACTTTGTTATTTTACTTCTTTATTTTTTGGAGTACATCAGTTCGAGAATCCGGTAACTTACCGACTCTACTCCTTGTTGCCATTGATGCACGGCAGCAGGGATTCGATAATACACGGCATCCCGTTCAGGGACCAGCTTGATGATGCTGGATCTGCGTTGGATACACCAGCATGGGAGTACAATACGGTTATTGACTCCACCCCGTGTTATCAAAGATGCATGGTAACAGGGCGAAGGAAACTCACAGCATCCTTGCCACGCTTGCGCAGCAAGCAAAGTATTGCTGACCGAAACGTATCGATGAGGGAGCACGCCAGAATGAGCCCGCTGGTGTTTGCCGACTAGTCTCTCGATTGCTGAAGATGCCAGACGTCTGCTTGTGGCATCAGCATTATGGCTCAACCAGCCTGCGGGTCCTGGTCCCTTAGACCCCTACTCTCTGTAAGTCCTTGGTGCAGACATCAGAGTGTCGTCACTATCGGTACCGCATGTGGATTTTCGTACGGCATGCTTTAACCAGCCTGGGGGCCCTGGGAAAAAAGAAAAAAGAAACCTGACTCCCATTCTCTGCTCATCTCTGGTTCCGGACGACAGAGTGACGCCAAGCCGGATACCCCAGGGGAATCTCGTAAGGCCTTTAACATCCCGCGCACTACACTGTTGACGTTGGTACATGGACGGGCCATGCAACACGGAAACGGTCGGCGTCGAAAAAAGTCGAGTCCCTTGGGAAAGGAACACGAGTCATAGCGACCTTGACCTCCACGTGGTCCTGACGTTAACATTGCCTTGAATTTTGTCTCATGATGATGGCCAACAAGGTTACTGCACCTATTCCATCTCCCATCCTGCATAGAAGGCCGGTATGCAGGATTACCAGAGGCTGCAAAAAAAAAAAAACTTATGACTTAAAAACTTAAGTTCTTAAGCCAGTTGGCACGAGGCCAGGCAAAAACAACGTGCTATGGGTGGGGCTCCGGGTTGGCGATCCACCCATTATAGCGAGACCCACAGAGACTGACCTGTGCAACACCGAGGGTTCAAGGCGACGGCGTCCCATGAAACTCTCGTTTGTCTCGGTATCAACCCAGACACAAGGATGAAGATGTCCATTGGACATCCGAAGTTGCTAAACCTATGATGTCCAGATCGAGGCTAGAAATGACCAAAATACCATCCATCACTTTCCATAACTCTTGCTTGGAAAAGGAGGAGGAGGTGAACTACAAATACTATGAGCAGATCGGAAGTTGAGTCGGATGACTCGTCAGAGGACGATGAAGTTGCAGAGAAGTTCCTCCTTGAACTATCGGTAGAGGAAGCCGTGCTGGAAAAGTTTCCCACACCAAGGGAACAATCACGGTTCTTCTGCCTTGTTCGGAAACTGTCTGTGTTATCTATAAACAACGCATGAGCAAAGCATCGGATTTTGTAGCACATCTTAATATCAAACAGAGAAATTCCTCTGGTGCTTAAGTGCTCCAAATGTGAGAAAACCAACTCTAACTACCGATCGATTGCTTGTCATGCCCACAAATGTTGGGGAAAGAAGATAACTGATGAAAGCCTACCGTTGATCTGTGAATGTTGCCAGTCACGCTTTGAGTCTTTAATAGGCCTTTCGCAGCACAAAAGACTTGCCCACCCAGTCACCCGTAATGAGGAGAGGATCAAAGATGGTATGAAGGGTACCTCGCGGAGAGGGGTACACCGTAGCTGCTGGTCTCTGAAGGAAGTAGAACAGCTGGCCCATCTAGAGTTGCAGTTTCAGGGGGGGAAAAAATATCAATCAGCTCATCGCAGAAGCGCTTGGGACTAAGACCAACGGACAAAGTCTCTGACAAGAGACGAGACCTAAGTAAAGAGACAGGGGCTCGCAAGCCAGAGAACTTAAAAACTATATCTAGGCTCAAATTTTGATTTAAAGCTTTCGTGACTGCAGTAATTCATATTCTTAGTTCTTTCGGTAAAGTCACGTTGAAGGGAAACAACAAAATAATAAAATAATATTCTTTCATATATATATACTTTATTATTTTGTTGTTTGCCTTCAACGTGACTTTACCGAAAGAACTAAGATTATAATATATCTAGGCTCCTCGAGGCATTGTCACCCCCACCACTTGTAACAACGGGGACATCGTCCACACTCGATCAAGCAGCCGAGCGGCTTACGGATGAGAATACTGGGATCCTGGAAAAGCCTGCAATGGAGGCGATGAAGGCTTGGTTGCATGGCGAGGGCCAACAACATGATGATGCCCTCGTAGAAACCGCCACAGCATTGATGCTCCAACCGATGAGATTGGTGAAAAACAAAGGCAAACGTTCAAACACCCGAGAACGATTTTATTAAACCCAGGACGTTGCCCGCAAGGTCTTGGATGAAGAAGAGAGTGGAAAAAAAGAGGAAACTTCAAGAAACACCAAAAGCTCTTCTTTAAGAAACGCTCTCTAATAGCTTCCTTAGTCCTTTGATGGCACGGAACGTCACGAATGCCGGATCCCAAACTCAGAAATCTACGGATTTTACTGCATGTGATAAATGGGTGAAGGTGTTGCCATTTCAATGGCCTGGGCCAATTCAAGTCGTCGGGCGTTGCTAATAACGAACACTTTGAGTCCCTTATTTCGGTGGAGGAAGTTCTGGCTGGCCTACGGGCCATTAAACCAGCGTCAGCGGCCGGGCCAGACGGCCTAACAAGGGCTGCAGTCTGTGCTGCCGACCCCGGGGGTCGGCCACTGACTGCCCTATTTAATGCTTGGATGATTACAGGAGATATTCCCAAAGATTTAAAGCTTTCGTGACTGCAAGGATTCATCTTCTTTGGTTCTTTCGGTAAAGTCACCACCACCACGTAGAATGAGAATAAAATAATAAATTGATAAAATAAAACAACGCGATGAAATTCTCACGACGTTTCGGCCACAACGCGCTCTGAGCGTGGCTTTGTTCGCTCCAGCGCTGTCCTCCAGACAGTCTTGTCCCTTCACCTGATGAAGGCCGCTTGTGTTGTGGCCGAAACGTCGTGAGAATTTTATTGTGTTATTTTATCAATTTATCATTATTTTATTCTCATTCTACGTGACTTTACCGAAAGAACCAAAGAAGATATTCCCAAAGAGTTGAAAAAGAATAGGACGATTCTTATTCCTAAGGTTATGGAGGATGAAAAGTTAACAGAATTGGGTAACTGGAGACCAATAACGATTGGTTCCATGATTCTGAGATTATTTTCCAGAATAATGACTGCACGACTCGCTCGTGCTTGTCCCTTAAACCAACGGCAGCGTGGTTTTATAGCGGCATCTGGCTGCTCTGAGAATCCTAAGGTGCTTCAGGACCTTATGAGACATGCAAAGAAATCACACAGGCCGTTGGCTGTCATATTCATTGACTTAACAAAAGCTTTTGACTCGGTATCACATGCTCATATTTTATGGGTATTAAGGCACAAGAAAGTGGATGAGCATGTGGTAGGCATCATCCAGAATGCTTACGATCAATGTACGACCTCGTTCAAAAGTAATGGCGAGTCGACTCGAGAAATTAACATCCGAGTTGGTGACAAACAGGGCGACCCCATGTCACCACTGCTATTCAATCTTGCCATGGACCCTTTGATATGTGCCCTAGAATCACACGGAGTTGGGTACTCCATCGATACCGATCAGGTGACCGCACTTGCGTTTGCTGACGATTTGGTGTTGGTGAGCGAATCTTGGGAGGGAATGGCCTCCAATCTAGCAATCCTGGAATCATTTTGCGGATTATCGGGATTGGAGGTTCAGGCCAGAAAGTGCCAGGGTTTCATGATAAGCCCAACCAAAGATTCATATACGGTGAACAACTGCGACCCATGGACTATAACAAATAACTGTGTCTACATGATCCAACCTGATGAATCAACGAAATACCTTGGTCTAAAAATTTGCCCTTGGACTGGCATTATATGGTCGGATCTACATGTTCAACTAAAGACACGGGGATCTCGAAAATCGATGAGGCGCCTCTGAAACCGACTCAGAAGGTCGAACTCCTCAATGCCTACGCCCTACTCAGATTATTGTAGCCTGCTGACCACTCGGACTGCAAGCAATCAACTCTCCGTGTTTTGGACCAAGAAATAATAAAGGCGGTAAAAGGATGGCTCCATCTTCCCGTGTCAACCTGTGACTGGCTGTTGTAAGCCAGAGCCCGAGACGGAGGCCTTGCCATCTTGAAACTGGAAAATGCAATTCCTTCGGTTCAGGTGAGAAGGCTGCAACGTATTGCAAACTCCTCTGACGCTATCGCTCGAAACATTGCGTCCTCGCAGGGTGTGGAGGAAGAGTACCGAAGTCTGTGGGTACGGGCAGGGGGTGACGGCGACGCAATCCCCAACGTTCTTTCTTAGGGGTTCGGAATCAAAAGAGCCCGTGTATCCGAGACCCTGCGATTGGAGGAAACGCGAATCTCGGAGACGGTGCGAAAAGCCGGTTCAAGGAAGGGGCATTGTAAACTTTGCGCAAGATAGAATCAGTAATGTATGGTTGGGGCCACGGTGCAGCTTTAAACAGTGCTTCTTTATCGCAGCATTACAATTAAGGGCCAATATTTACCCAACAAGAGAAAGCATAAACAGAGGCAGAGATGGTGCCTCACGGTCCTGCAGGAAATGCCCTGCCAGGCTGGAGTCTCTCTCGCACATTCTTGGTCAATGTCCCGTAGTACAAAAAATCAAGGATTGCGCGACGCAATGAGATCAGCGACATTCTAGCTGACGAAGCGGCAAGACTGGGCTGGTGGGTGTACAAAGAGCCACGGTTCACATCTGAAGCCGGAGAGCTAAGGAAACCTGCCCTTGTGTTTGCCAAAGGTGAGGAGGCGCTTGTTATTGATGTCACCGTCCGGTTTGAGCTCTCGAGGAAAACCTCATCAGAGGCTGCCTCGCACCAAGTTGCGTACTACACCCCCCCTTGTGATCAAGTCAAAGTGCTGACGAAGGCAAGCAATGTCACATTCTTTGGATTCCAGGTTGGGGCAAGAGGGAAAGTGGCCCCTTGAGAATAATGAGGTGCTAACCTCCCTGGGCCTGACCAAACCCAGAACTACATCTCTGGCAAAGATAATTTCCCACAGCACGTTGCTTTTCTCTCTCGATATCCTGAGAATTTTCTCCGGTAACTACGCAGTCTATGAACAGTCATAGACAACTTCTGATACCAAGATGAAGACTGATTACTTTTCTTTTAAAGATGGCTTTTTATGATTATATTTTGTTATTTTCCAAGATGAAGACTTTGTATTATTTTTATGATCAGTTTTTTTTTAAGATGTAGAATATGTTATTTGTAAGCATAGAGAGGACTATTGTTAATTTCATTAATTTTTTTGCCTCCAAAAGCCTTATTTACGAATACTCTACGTAGACTATTGTTCTCTTCCAAAAGTTTTATTCAATATTACTTTTATTTTAATTCTTAATTTTTACCACCAAAAGACTGATGGACTACACCAGTTAGAGAGTCCTGATACCTACCAACTCCCCTCCGTGGTACCAAGTATCCATGGTAGCAGGGAGGAGTAAACTCACGGCATCCCATATTCTTAGCTCTTTCGGTAAAGTCACCACGTTAAAGGGAAACAATAAAATAATAAAATATATAAAAAACAATAAAAATTCTCACGACGTTTCGACCATAACACAAACGGTCGTCATCAGGTGTGTCGGTCTGCATTAATTTATTTATTTTTAAACGGTGTCTTTATTTATTAAAAAACGTCAGCGCCACGCGCGGCGATTTGTCAGTTTATTTAGAAGGACGAGTCCATCTATGTTCTGAATAGAGGAGGGGGTAGACGAAAAATTAATGTATGCTGTCTGCAAGCCACTGTAAGCGTGAACAATCAATTAAGACCTGAAATGGTTAATCAAATCTTTCCAATGATTGCTAAGCCAGAATCCATCTTCTCGGTTGAAATTGTCTCTGTGCTTGTATATGTGGATAGCCTCATGAACGAATCCCTTTAACGTGACTTTACCGAAAGAGCTAAGAATATGAATTACTGCAGTCACGAAAGCTTTAAATCAAAATTTCACGGCATCCCGTTCAGGGATCAGCTTGATGGTGCTGGATCCACGTTGGATACACCAGCATGGGAGTCCAGGCAACTACTGACTCCACCCCGTGTTGTCAAGGATGCATGGCAACAGGGTGAGAGGAACCTCGCAGCATCCTTACCACGCTTACCCGGCAAGCAAAGAAACGCTGACTAATGAGCATTCATGATGGAGCACGCCAGAATGAGCACGCTGGTGTCTGCTGACTATACTCTTGGTTGCTGAAGATGCCAGACGTCTGCTTGTGGCATCAGCATTATGGCTCAACCAGCCTGGGGGTCCTGGTCCCTTAGACCCCTACTCTCTGTAAGTCCTTGGTGCAGACATCAGAGTGTCGTCACAATCAGTACCGCACGTGGATTTTCGTACGGCATGCTTTAACCAGCCTGGGGGCCCTGGGAAAAAAGAAAAAATAAACCTGACCCCCCATTCTCTGTTCGTCTCTGGTTCCGGACGACAGAGTGACGCCAAGCCGGATACCCCAGGGGAATCTCGTGAGGCCTTTAACATCCCGCGCACTACACTGTTGACGTTGGTACATGGACGGGCCATCCAACCCGGAAACGGTCGGCGTCGAAAGAAGCCGAGTCCCTTGGGAAAGGAACACGAGTCATAGCGACCTTGACCTCCACGTGGTCCTGACGTTAACATTGCCTTGAATTTTGTCTCATGATGATGGCCAACAAGGTTACTGCACCTATTCCATCTCCCATCCTGCATAGAAGGCCGGTATGCAGGATTACCAGAGGCTGCAAAAATAAAAAAAACTTATGACTTAAAAACGTAAGTTCTTAAGCCAGTTGGCACGAGGCCAGGCAAAAACAACGTGCTATGGGTGGGGCTCGGGTTGGCGATCCACCCATTATAGCGAGACCCACAGAGACTGACCTGTGCAACACCGAGGGTTCATGGCGACGGCGTCCCATGAAACTCTCGTTTGTCTCGGTATCAACCCAGATACAGGATGAAGATGTCCATTGGACATCCGAAGTTGCTAAACCTATGATGTCCAGATCAAGGCTAGAAATGACCAAAACACCATCCATCACTTTCCATAACTCTTGCTTGGAAAAGGAGGTGAACTACGAATACTATGAGCAGATTGGCAGTCGAGTCGGATGACTCTTCAGAGGACCATGAAGATGCAGAGGAGTCCCTCCTTGAACTATCGATAGAGGGACCCGTGCTGGAAAAGTTTCCCATTGACACCAAGGGAACAATCACGTTTCTTCTGCCTTGTTCGGAAACTGTCTGTGTTATCTTTAAACAACGCATGAGCAAAGCATCGGATTTTGTAGCACATCTTAATATCAAACGGAAAAATTCCTCTGGTGCTTAAGTGCTCCAAATGTGAGAAAACCAACTCTAACTACCAATCGATTCCTTGTCATGCCCCCAAATGTGGGAGAAAGAAGATAACTGATGAAAGCCTACCGTTGATCTGTGAATGTTGCCAGTCACAACTTTGAGTCTCTAATAGGCCTTTCGCAGCACAAAAGACATGCCCACCCAGTCACCCGTAATGAGGAGAGGATCAAAGATGGTATGAAGGGTACCTCGCGGAGAGGGGTACACCGTAGCTGCTGGTCTCTGAAGGAAGTAGAACAGCTGGCCCATCTAGAGTTGCAGTTTCAGGGGGAAAAAATATCAATAAGCTCATCGCAGAAGAGCTTGGGACTAAGACCAACAGACAAAGTATCTGACAAGAGACGAGACCTAAGTAAGAAGACAGGGGCTCGCAAGCCAGAGAACTTAAAAAACTATATCTAGGCTCCTCGAGGCATTGTCACCCCCACCAATTGTAACAACGGGGACATCGTCCATACTCGCTCAAGCAGCTGAGCGGCTTACGGATGAGAATACTGGGATCCTGGAAAAGCCTGCAATGGAGGCAATAAAAACTTGGTTGCATGGCGAGGGCCAAAAACATGATGATGCCCTCGTAGAAACCGCCACAGCACTGATGCTTCAACCGATGAGATTGGTGAAAAACAAAGGCAAACGTTCAAAAACAGAGAACGATTTTATTAAACCCAGGACGTTGCCCGCAAGGTCTTGGATGAAGAAGAGAGTGGAAAAAAAAGAGGAAACTTCAAGAAACACCAAAAGCTCTTCTTTAAGAACTGCTCTCTAATAGCTTCCTTAGTCCTTTGATGGCACGGAACGTCACGAATGCCGAATCCCAAAATCAGAAATCTACGGATTTTACCGCATGTGATAAATGGGAGAAGGTGTTGCCATTTCAATGGCCTGGGCCAATTTAAGTCGTCGGGCGTTGCGAATAACGAACACTTTGAGCCCCTTATTTCAGTGGAAGAAGTTGTGGCTGGCCATACGTGCCATTAAACCAGCGTCAGCAGCCGGGCCAGACGGCCTAACAAGGGCTGCAGTCTGTGCTGTCGACCCCGAGGGTCGGCCACTGACAGCCCTATTTAATGATTGGATGATTTCAGGAGTTATTCCCAAAGATTTAAAGCTTTCGTGACTGCAAGGATTCATCTTCTTTGGTTCTTTCGGTAAAGTCACCACCACGTGGAATGAGAATAAAATAATAAATTGATTTGATAAAATAACACGATGAAATTCTCACGACGTTTCGGCCACAACGCGCTCTGAGCGTGGCTTTGTTCGCTCCAGCGCTGTCCTCCAGACAGTCTCGTCCCTTCACCTGATGAAGGCCGCTTGTGTTGTGGCCGAAACGTCGTGAGAATTTTATTGTGTTATTTTATTTTATCAATTTATTATTATTATTTTATTCTCATTCTACGTGGTGACTTTACCGAAAGAACCAAAGAAGATATTCCCAAAGAGTTGAAAAAGAATAGGACGATTCTTATTCCTAAGGTTATGGAGGATGAAAAGTTAACAGAATTGGGTAACTGGAGACCAATAACGATTGGTTCCATGATTCTGAGATTATTTTCCAGAATAATGACTGCACAACTCGCTCGTGCTTGTCCCTTAAACCAACGGCAGCGTGGTTTTATAGCGGCATCTGGCTGCTCTGAGAATCCTAAGGTGCTTCAGGACCTCATGAGACATGCAAAGAAATCACACAGGCCGTTGGCTGTCATGTTCATTGACTTAACAAAAGCTTTTGACTCGGTATCACATGCTCATATTTTATGGGTATTAAGGCACAAGAAAGTGGATGAGCATGTGGTAGGCATCATCCAGAATGCTTACGATCAATGTACGACCTCGTTCAAAAGTAATGGCGAGTCGACTCGAGAAATTAACATCCGAGTTGGTGTCAAACAGGGCGACCCCATGTCACCACTGCTATTTAATCTTGCCATAGACCCTTTGATATGTGCCCTAGAATCACACGGAGTTGGGTACTCCATCGATACCGATCACGTGACCGCACTTGCGTTTGCTGACGATTTGGTGTTGGTGAGCGAATCTTGGGAGGGAATGGCCTCCAATCTAGCAATCCTGGAATCATTTTGCGGATTATCGGGATTGGAGGTTCAGGCCAGAAAGTGTCAGGGTTTCATGATAAGCCCAACAAAAGATTAATATACGGTGAACAACTGCGACCCATGGACTATAACAAATAACTGTGTCCACATGATCCAACCGGACGAATCAACGAAATACCTTGGTCTAAAAATTGGCCCTTGGACTGCCATTATACGGTCGGATCTAAGTGTTCAACTAAAGACATGGGGATCTCGAAAATCGATGAGGCGCCTCTGAAACCGACTCAGAAGGTCGAACTCCTCAATGCCTACGCCCTACCCAGATTATTGTAACCTGCTGACCACTCGGACTGCAAGCAATCAACTCTCCGTGTGTTGGACCAAGAAATAATAAAGGCGGTAAAAGGATGGCTCCATCTTCCCGCGTCAACCTGTGACGGGCTGTTGTAAGCCAGAGCCCGAGACGGAGGCCTTGCCATCTTGAAACTGGAAAATGCAATTCCTTCGGTTCAAGTTAGAAGGCTGCAACGTATTGCAAACTCCTCCGACGCTATCGCTCGAAACATTGCGTCCTCGCAGGGTGTGGAGGAAGAGTACCGAAGTCTGTGGGTACGGGCAGGGGGTGACGGCGACGCAATCCCCAACGTTCTTTCTTAGGGATTCGGAATCAAAAGAGCCCGTGTATCCGAGACCCTGCGATTGGAGGAAGCGCGAATCTCGGAGACGGTGCGAAAAGCCGGTTCAAGGAAGGGGCATTGTAAACTTTGCGCAAGATAGAATCAGTAATGCATGGTTGGGGCCACGGTGCGGCTTTAAACAGTGCTTCTTTATCACAGCATTACAATTAAGGGCCAATATCTGTCCAACAAGGGAAAGCTTGAACAGAGGCAGAGATGGTGCCTCACGGTCCTGCAGGAAATGCTCTGCCAGGCTGGAGTCTCTCACCGCACATTCTCGGTCAATGTCCCGCAGTACAAAAATTCAAGGATTGCACGACGCAATAAGATCAGCGACATTCTAGCTGACGAAGCGGCAAGACTGGGCTGGTGGGTGTACAAAGAGCCACGGTTCACATCTGAAGCCGGAGAGCTAAGGAAACCTGCCCTTGTGTTTGCCAAAGGTGAGGAGGCGCTTGTTATTGATGTCACCGTCCGGTTTGAGCTCTCGAGGAAAACCTCATCAGAGGCTGCCTCGCACAAAGTTGCGTACTACACCCCCCCTTGTGATCAAGTCAAAGTGCTGACGAAGGCAAGCAATGTCACATTCTGTGGATTCCCGGTTGGGGCAAGAGGAAAGTGGCCCCTTGAGAATAACGAGGTGCTAACCTCCCTGGGCCTGACCAAACCCAGAACTACATCACTGGCCAAGATGATTTCCCACAGCACGTTGCTTTTCTCTCTCGATAACCCGAGAATGTTCTGCGGTAACTACGCAGTCTATGAACAGTCACAGACAACCTCTGATACCAAGATGAAGACTGATTACTTTTCTTTTAAAGATGGCTTTTTTATGATTATATTTTGTTATTTTCCAAGATGAAGGCTTGGTATTATTTTTTATGATTAGTTTTTTTTAAGATGTAGAATATGTTATTTCAAAGCATAGAGAGGACTATTGTTAATTTCATTATTTTTTTGCCTCCAAAAGCCTTATTTACGAATACTCTAGACTATTGTCCTCTTCCAAAAGTTTTATTCAAGATTACTTCATATAGATCAGACTTTGTTATTTTAATTCTTTATTTTTACCACTGATGGACTACATCAGTTAGAGAGTCCTGATACCTACCGACTCCACTCCGTGTTACCAAGGATGCATGGTAGCAGGGAGGAGTAAACTCACGGCATCCCGTTCAGGGATCAGCTTGATGGTGCTGGATCCACGTTGGATACACCAGCATGGGAGTCCAGGCAACTACTGACTCCACCCCGTGTTGTCAAGGATGCATGGCAACAGGGTGAGAGGAACCTCGCAGCATCCTTACCACGCTTACCCGGCAAGCAAAGAAACGCTGACTAATGCACATTCATGATGGAGCACGCCAGAATGAGCACGCTGGTGTCTGCTGACTACACTCTTGGTTGCTGAAGATGCCAGACGTCTGCTTGTGGCATCAGCATTATGGCTCAACCAGCCTGGGGCTCCTGGTCCCTTAGACCCCTACTCTCTGTAAGTCCTTGGTGCAGACATCAGAATGTCGTCACAATCGGTACCGCATGTGGATTTCCGTACGGCATGCTTTAACCAGCCTGGGGGCCCTGGGAAAAAAGAAAAAAGAAACCTGACTCCCATTCTCTGCTCATCTCTGGTTCAGGACGACAGAGTGACGCCAAGCCGGATACCCCAGGGGAATCTCGTGAGGCCTTTAACATCCCGCGCACTACACTGTTGACGTTGGTACATGGACGGGCCATGCAACACGGAAACGGTCGGCGTCGAAAGAAGCCGAGTCCCTTGGCGAAAGGAACACGAGTCATAGCGACCTTGACCTCCACGTGGTCCTGCCGTTAACATTGAGTTGAATTTTGTGTCATGATGATGGCCAACAAGGTTACTGCACCTATTCCATCTCCCATACTGCATAGAAGGCCGTTATGCAGGATTACCAGAGGCTGCAAAAAAAAAACACTCATGACTTAAAAACTTAAGTTCTTAAGCCAGTTGGCACGAGGCCAGGCAAAAACAACGTGCTATGGGTGGGGCTCGGGTTGGCGATCCACCCATTATAGCGAGACCCACAGAAACGGACCTGTGCAACACCGAGGGTTCATGGCGACGGCGTCCCATGAAACTCTCGTTTGTCTCGGTATCAACCCAGACACAGGGATGAAGATGTCCATTGGACATCCGAAGTTGCTAAACCTATGATGTCCAGATCGAGGCTAGAAATGACCAAAATACCATCCATCACTTTCCATAACTCTTGCTTGGAAAAGGAGGAGGAGGTGAACTACGAATACTATAAGCAAATTGGCAGTCGAGTCGGAAGACTCTTCAGAGGACGATGAAGTTGCAGAGGAGTCCCTCCTTGAACTATCGGTAGAGGAACCCGTGCTGCAAAAGTTTCCCATTGACACCAAGGGAACAATCACGGTTCTTCTGCCTTGTTCGGAAACTGTCTGTGTTATCTATAAACAACGCATGAGCAAAGCATCGGATTTTGTAGCACATCTTAATATCAAACAGAGAAATTCCTCTGGTGTTTAAGTGCTCCAAATGTGAGAAAACCAACTCTAACTACCGATCGATTGCTTGTCATGCCCACAAATGTGGGATAAAGAAGATAACTGATGAAAGCCTACCGTTGACCTGTGAATGTTGCCAGTCACAACTTTGAGTCTCTAATAGGCCTTTCGCAGCACAAAAGACTTGCCCACCCAGTCACCCGTAATGAGGAGAGGATCAAAGATGGTATGAAGGGTACCTCGCGGAGAGGGGTACACCGTAGCTGCTGGTCTATGTAGGAAGTAGAACAGCTGGCCCATCTAGAGTTGCAGTTTCAGGGGGGAAAAAAAATATCAATCAGCTCATCGCAGAAGCGCTTGGGACTAAGACCAACAGACAAAGTCTCTGACAAGAGACGAGACCTAAGTAAAGAGACAGGGGCTCGCAAGCCAGAGAACTTAAAAACTATATCTAGGCTCCTCGAGGCATTGTCACCCCCACCACTTGTAACAACGGGGACATCGTCCATACTCGCTCAAGCAGCTGAGCGGCTTACGAATGAGAATACTGGGATCCTGGAAAAGCCTGCAATGGAGGCAATAAAGGCTTGGTTGCATGGCGAGGGCCAACAACATGATGATGCCCTCGTAGAAACCGCCACAGCATTGATGCTCCAACCGATGAGATTGGTGAAAAACAAAAAGACAAACGTTCAAAAACAGAGAACGATATTTTTAAACCCAGGACGTTGCCCGCAAGGTCTTGGATGAAGAAGAGAGTGGAAAAGAGGAAACTTCAAGAAACACCAAAAGCTCTTCTTTAAGAACCGCTCTCTAAGAGCTTCCTTAGTCCTTTGATGGCACGGAACGTCACGAATGCCGGATCCCAAACTCAGAAATCTACGGATTTTACTGCATGTGATAAATGGGAGAAGGCGTTGCCATTCAATGGCCTGGGCCAACTTAAGTCGTCGGGCGTTGCGAATAACGAACACTTTGAGCCCCTTATTTCGGAGGAAGAAGTTCTGGCTGGCCTACGGGCCATTAAACCAGCGTCAGCGGCCGGGCCAGACGGCCTAACAAGGGCTGCAATCTATGCTGTCGACCCCAAGGGTCGGACACTGACTGCCGTATTTAATGATTGGATGATTACAGGAGATATTCCCAAAGATTTAAAGCTTTCGTGACTGCAAGGATTCATCTTCTTTGGTTCTTTCGGTAAAGTCACCACCACCACGTAGAATGAGAATAAAATAATAAATTGATAAAATAAAACAACGCGATGAAATTCTCGCGACGTTTCGGCCACAACACGCTCTGAGCGTGGCTTTGTTCGCTCCAGCGCTGTCCTCCAGACAGTCTCGTCCCTTCACCTGATGAAGGCCGCTTGTGTTGTGGCCGAAACGTCGTGAGAATTTTATTGTGTTATTTTATTTTATCAATTTATTATTTTTTATTCTCATTCTACGTGGTGACTTTACCGAAAGAACCAAAGAAGATATTCCCAAAGAGTTGAAAAAGAATAGGACGATTCTTATTCCTAAGGTTATGGAGGATGAAAAGTTGAAGGGATTGGGTAACTGGAGACCAATAACGATTGGTTCCATGATTCTGAGATTATTTTCCAGAATAATGACTGCACAACTCGCTCGTGCTTGTCCCTTAAACCAACGGCAACGTGGTTTTATAGCGGCATCTGGCTGCTCTGAGAATCTTAAGGTGCTTCAGGACCTTATGAGACATGCAAAGAAATCACACAGGCCGTTGGCTGTCATGTTCATTGACTTAACAAAAGCTTTTGACTCGGTATCACATGCTCATATTTTATGGGTATTAAGGCACAAGAAAGGGTATGAGCATGTGGTAGGCATCATCCAGAATGCTTACGATCAATGTACGACCTCGTTCAAAAGTAATGGCGAGTAGACTCGAGAAATTAACATCCGAGTTGGTGTCAAACAGGGCGACCCCATGTCACCACTGCTATTCAATCTTGCCATGGACCCTTTGATATGTGCCCTAGAATCACACGGAGTTGGGTACTCCATCGATACCGATCAGGTGACCGCACTTGCGTTTGCTGACGATTTGGTGTTGGTGAGCGAATCTTGGGAGGGAATGTCCTCCAATCTAGCAATCCTGGAATCATTTTGGATTATTGGGATTGGAGGTTCAGGCCAGAAAGTGCCAGGGTTTCATGATAAGCCCAACAAAAGATTAATATACGGTAAACAACAGCGACCCATGGACTATAACAAATAACTGTGTCCACATGATCCAACCTGATGAATCAACGAAATACCTTGGTCTAAAAATTTGCCCTTGGACTAACATTATACGGTCGGATCTACATGTTCAACTAAAGACACGGGGATCTCGAAAATCGATGAGGCGCCTCTGAAAGCGACTCAGAAGGTCGAACTCCTCAATGCCTACGCCCTACCCAGATTACTGTACCCTGCTGACCACTCGGACTGCAAGCAATCAACTCTCCGTGTGTTGGAACAAGAAATAATAAAGGCGGTAAAAGGATGGCTCCATCTTCCCGCGTCAACCTGTGACGGGCTGTTGTACGCCAGAGCCCGAGACGGAGGCCTTGCCATCTTGAAACTGGAAAATGCAATTCCTTCGGTTCAAGTTAGAAGGCTGCAACGTATTGCAAACTCCTCTGACGCTATCGCTCGAAACATTGCGTCCTCGCAGGGTGTGGAGGAAGAGTACCGAAGTCTGTGGGTACGGGCAGGGGGTGACAGCGAAGCAATCCCAACGTTCTTTCTCAGGGGTTCGGAATCAAAAGAGCCCGTGTATCCGAGACCCTGCGATTGGAGGAAACGCGAATCTCGGAGACGGTGCGAAAAGCCGGTTCAAGGAAGGGGCATTGTAAACTTTGCGCAAGATAGAATCAGTAATGCATGGTTGGGGCCGCGGTGCGGCTTTAAACAATGCTTCTTTATCGCAGCATTACAATTAAGGGCAAATATTTGCCCAACGAGAGAAAGCATAGACAGAGGCAGAGATGGTGCCTCACAGTCCTGCAGGAAATGCTCTGCCAGGCTGGAGTCTCTCTCGCACATCCTTGTTCAATGTCCCGCAGTACAAAAATTCAAGGATTGCGCGACGCAATAAGATCAGCGACATTCTAGCTGACGAAGCGGCGAGACTGGGCTGGTGGGTGTACAAAGAGCCACGGTTCACATCTGAAGCCGGAGAGCTAAGGAAACCTGCCCTTGTGTTTGCCAAAGGTGAGGAAGCGCTTGTTATTGATGTCACCGTCCGGTTTGAGCTCTCGAGGAAAACCTCATCAGAGGCTGCCTCGCACAAAGTTGCGTACTACACCCCCCCTTTGTGATCAAGTCAAAGTGCCGACGAAGGCAAGCAATGTCACATTCTTTGGATTCCCGGTTGGGGCAAGAGGGAAAGTGGCCCCTTGAGAATAACGAGGTGCTAACCTCCCTGGGCCTGACCAAAGCCAGAACTACATCACTGGCAAAGATGATTTCCCACAGCACGTTGCTTTTCTCTCTCGATATCGTGAGAACGTTCTGCGGTAACTACGCAGTCTATGAACAGTCACAGACAACTTCTGATACCAAGATGAAGACTGATTACTTTTCTTTTAAAGATGACTTTTATGATTAAATTTTGTTATTTTACAAGATGAAGACTTGGTATTATTTTTTATGATTAGTTTTTTTTTAAGATGTAGAATACGTTATTTGTAAGCATAGAGAGGACTATTGTTATTTTCATCTGACTATTTTTTGCCTCCAAAAGCCTCATTTACGAATACTCTACATAGACTATTGTTCTCTTCCAAAAGTTTTATTCAAGATTACTTCATATAGATCAGATTTTGTTATTTTAATTCTTTATTTTTACCACCAAAAGACTGATGCACTACACCAGTTAGAGAGTCCTGATACCTATCGACTCCCCTCCGTGGTACCAAGCATCCATGGTAGCAGGGAGGAGTAAACTCACGGCATCCCATATTCTTAGCTCTTTCGGTAAAGTCACGTTAAAGGGAAACAATAAAATAATAAAATATATATAAAACAATAAAAATTTCTCACGACGTTTCGACCATAACACAAACGGTCGTCATCAGGTGTGTCGGTCCGCATCAATTTATTTATTTTTAAACTGTTTATTTATTTATTAAAAACCGTCAGCGCCACGCGCAGCGATTTGTCAGTTTATTTAGAAGGACGAGTCCATCTATGTTCTGAAAAGAGGAGGGGGGAGACGAAAAATTAATGTATGCTGTCTGAAAGCCACTGTAAGCGTGAACAATCAATTAAGACCTGAAATGGTTTATCAAATCTTTCCAATGATTGCTAAGCCAGAATCCATCTTCTCGGTTGAAATTGTCTCTGTGCTTGTATATGTGGATAGCCTCATGAACGAATCCCTTTAACGTGACTTTACCGAAAGAGGTAAGAATATGAATTACTGCAGTCACGAAAGCTTTAAATCAAAATTTCACGGCATCCCGTTCAGGGATCAGCTTGATGGTGCTGGATCCACGTTGGATACACCAGCATGGGAGTCCAGGCAACTACTGACTCCACCCCGTGTTGTCAAGGATGCATGGCAACAGGGTGAGAGGAACCTCGCAGCATCCTTACCACGCTTACCCGGCAAGCAAAGAAACGCTGACTAATGCACATTCATGATGGAGCACGCCAGAATGAGCCCGCTGGTGTCTGCTGACTACACTCTTGGTTGCTGAAGATGCCAGACGTCTGCTTGTGGCATCAGCATTATGGCTCAACCAGCCTGGGGGTCCTGGTCCCTTAGACCCCTACTCTCTGAATGTCCTTGGTACTGGACATCAGAGTGTCGTCACAATCAGTACCGCATGTGGATTTCGTACGGCATGCTTTAACCAGCCTGGGGGCCCTGGAGAAAGAAAAACAAAAGAAACCTGACTCCCCATTCTCTGTTCGTCTCTGGTTCAGGACGACAGAGTGACGCCAAGCCGGATACCCCAGGGGAATCTCGTGAGGCCTTTAACATCCCGCGCACTACACTGTTGACGTTGGTACATGGACGGGCCATGCAACCCGGAAACGGTCGGCGTCGAAAGAAGCCGAGTCCCTTGGGAAAGGAACACGAGTCATAGCGACCTTGACCTCCACGTGGTTCTGACGCTAACATTGCCTTGAATTTTGTCTCATGATGATGGCCAACAAGGTTACTGCACCTATTCCATCTCCCATCCTGAATAGAAGGCCGGTATGCAGGATTACCAGAGGCTGCAAAAATAAAACACTTATGACTTAAAAACGTAAGTTCTTAAGCCAGTTGGCACGAGGCCAGGCAAAAACAACGTGCTATGGGTGGGGCTCGGGTTGGCGATCCACCCATTATAGCGAGACCCACAGAGACTGACCTGTGCAACACCGAGGGTTCATGGCGACGGCGTCCCATGAAACTCTCGTTTGTCTCGGTATCAACCCAGACGCAGGATGAAGATGTCCATTGGACATCTGAAGTTGCTAAACCTATGATGTCCAGATCGAGGCTAGAAATGGCCAAAATACCATCCATCACTTTCCATAACTCTTGCTTGGAAAAGGAGGAGGAGGTGAACTACGAATACTATAAGCAAATCGGCAGTCGAGTCGGAAGACTCTTCAGAGGACGATGAAGTTGCAGAGGAGTCCCTCCTTGAACTATCGGTAGAGGAACCCGTGCTGCAAAAGTTTCCCATTGACACCAAGGGAACAATCACGGTTCTTCTGCCTTGTTCGGAAACTGTCTGTGTTATCTATAAACAACGCATGAGCAAAGCATCGGATTTTGTAGCACATCTTAATATCAAACAGAGAAATTCCTCTGGTGTTTAAGTGCTCCAAATGTGAGAAAACCAACTCTAACTACCGATCGATTGCTTGTCATGCCCACAAATGTGGGATAAAGAAGATAACTGATGAAAGCCTACCGTTGACCTGTGAATGTTGCCAGTCACAACTTTGAGTCTCTAATAGGCCTTTCGCAGCACAAAAGACTTGCCCACCCAGTCACCCGTAATGAGGAGAGGATCAAAGATGGTATGAAGGGTACCTCGCGGAGAGGGGTACACCGTAGCTGCTGGTCTCTGAAGGAAGTAGAACAGCTGGCCCATCTAGAGTTGCAGTTTCAGGGGGGAAAAAAATATCAATCAGCTCATCGCAGAAGCGCTTGGGACTAAGACCAACAGACAAAGTCTCTGACAAGAGACGAGACCTAAATAAAGAGACAGGGGCTCGCAAGCCAGAGAACTTAAAAACTATATCTAGGCTCCTCGAGGCATTGTCACCCCCACCAATTGTAACAACGGGGACATCGTCCATACTCGCTCAAGCAGCTGAGCGGCTTACGAATGAGAATACTGGGATCCTGGAAAAGCCTGCAATGGAGGCAATGAAGGGTTGGTTGCATGGCGAGGGCCAACATGATGATGCCCTCGTAGAAACCGCCACAGCATTGATGCTCCAAACGATGAGATTGGTGAAAAACAAAAAGACAAACGTTCAAAAACAGAGAACGATATTATTAAACCCAGGACGTTGCCCGCAAGGTCTTGGATGAAGAAGAGAGTGGGGAAAAAAGAGGAAACTTCATGAAACACCAAAAGCTCTTTCGATTTAAAGCTTTCGTGACTGCAAGGATTCATCTTCTTTGGTTCTTTCGGTAAAGTCACCACCACGTATAATGAGAATAAAATAATAAATTGATAAAATAAAATAACACAATAATATTCTCACGACGTTTCGGCCACAACACAAGCAGCCTTCATCAGGTGAAGGGACGAGACTGTCTGTCACTCCAGCGCTGTCCTACCAGACAGTCTCGTCCCTTCACCTGATGAAGGCCGCTTGTGTTGTGGCCGAAACGTCGTGAGAATATTATTGTGTTATTTTATTTTATCAATTTATTATTTTATTCTCATTCTACGTGACTTCACCGAAAGAACCAAATAAGACCAAAAGCTCTTCTTTAAGAACCGCTCTCTAATAGCTTCCTTAGTCCTTGATGGCACGGAACGTCATGAATCCCGGATCCCAAACTCAGAAATCTACGGATTTTACTGCATGTGATAAATGGGAGAAGGTGTTGCCATTCAATGTCCTGGGCCAATTTAAGTCGTCGGGCGTTGCGAATAACGAACACTTTGAGCCCCTTATTTCGATGGAAGAAGTTCTGGCTGGCCTACGGGCCATTAAACCAGCGTCAGCGGCCGGGCCAGATGGCCTAACAAGGGCTGCAGTCTGTGCTGTCGACCCCGGGGGTCGGCCACTGACTGCCCTATTTAATGCTTGGATGATTTCAGGAGATATTCCCAAAGATTTAAAGCTTTCGTGACTGCAAGGATTCATCTTCTTTGGTTCTTTCGGTAAAGTCACCACCACGTGGAATGAGAATAAAATAATAAATTGATTTGATAAAATAACACGATGAAATTCTCACGACGTTTCGGCCACAACGCGCTCTGAGCGTGGCTTTGTTCGCTCCAGCGCTGTCCTCCAGACAGTCTCGTCCCTTCACCTGATGAAGGCCGCTTGTGTTGTGGCCGAAACGTCGTGAGAATTTTATTGTGTTATTTTATTTTATCAATTCATTATTTTTTTATTCTCATTCTACGTGGTGACTTTACCGAAAGAACCAAAGAAGATATTCCCAAAGAGTTGAAAAAGATTAGGACGATTCTTATTCCTAAGGTTATGGAGGATGAAAAGTTGAAGGAATTGGGGAACTGGAGACCAATAACGATTGGTTCCATGATTCTGAGATTATTTTGCAGAATAATGACTGCACAACTCGCTCGTGCTTGTGCCTTAAACCAACGGCAGCGTGGTTTTATAGCGGCATCTGGCTGCTCTGAGAATCTTAAGGTGCTTCAGGACCTTATGAGACATGCAAAGAAATCACACAGGCCGTTGGCTGTCATATTCATTGACTTAACAAAAGCTTTTGACTCGGTATCACATGCTCATATTTTATGGGTATTAAGGCACAAGAAAGTGGATGAGCATGTGGTAGGCATCATCCAGAATGCTTACGATCAATGTACGACCTCGTTCAAAAGTAATGGCGAGTCGACTCGAGACATTAACATCCGAGTTGGTGACAAACAGGGCGACCCCATGTCACCACCGCTATTCAATCTTGCCATGGACCCTTTGATATGTGCCCTAGAATCACACGGAGTTGGGTACTCCATCGATACCGATCAGGTGACCGCACTTGCGTTTGCTGACGATTTGGTGTTGGTGAGCGAATCTTGGGAGGGAATGGCCTCCAATCTAGCAATCCTGGAATCATTTTGCGGATTATCGGGATTGGAGGTTCAGGCCAGAAAGTGTCAGGGTTTTATGATAAGCCCAACCAAAGATTCATATACGGTGAACAACTGCGACCCATGGACTATAACAAATAACTGTGTCCACATGATCCAACCTGATGAATCAACGAAATACCTTGGTCTAAAAATTGGCCCTTGGACTGGCATTATACGGTCGGATGTACATGTTGAACTAAAGACATGGGGATCTCGAAAATCGATGAGGCGCCTCTGAAACCGACTCAGAAGGTCGAACTCCTCAATGCCTACGCCCTACCTAGATTATTTTAACCTGCTGACCACTCGGACTGCAAGCAATCAACTCTCCGTGTGTTGGACCAAGAAATAAATAATTCTGTAAAGGGATGGCTCCACCTTCCTGCTTCAACCTGTGACGGGCTGTTGTAAGCCAGAGCCCGAGACGAAGGCCTTGCCATTTTGAAACTGGAAAATACAATTCCTTTGGTTCAAGTGAGAAGGCTGCAACGTATTGCAAACTCCTCCGACGCTATCGCTCGAAACATTGCGTCCTCGCAGGGTGTGGAGGAAGAGTCCCGAAGTCTGTGGGTACGGGCAGGGGGTGACGGCGACGCAATCCCCAACGTTCTTTCTTAGGGGTTCGGAATCAAAAGAGCCCGCGTATCCGAGACCCTGCGATTGGAGGAAATGCGAATCTCGGAGACGGTGCGAAAAGCCGGTTCAAGGAAGGGGCATTGTAAACTTTGCACAAGATAGAATCAGTAATGCATGGTTGGGGCCACGGTGCAACTTTAAACAGTGCTTCTTTATCGCAGCATTACAATTAAGGCGAAAAATATTTGCCCAACAAGGGAAAGCATAGACAGGGGCAGAGATGGTGCCTCACGGTCCTGCAGGAAATGCTCTGCCAGGCTGGAGTCTCTCTCGCACATTCTTGGTCAATGTCCCGCAGTACAGAAATCAAGGATTGCGCGACGCAATAAGATCAGCGACATTCTAGCTGACGAAGCGGCAAGACTGGGCTGGTGGGTGTACAAAGAGCCACGGTTCACATCTGAAGCCGGAGAGCTAAGGAAACCTGCCCTTGTGTTTGCCAAAGGTGAGGAAGCGCTTGTTATTGATGTCACCGTCCGGTTTGAGCTCTCGAGGAAAACCTCATCAGAGGCTGCCTCGCACAAAGTTGCGTACTACACCCCCCTTTGTGATCAAGTCAAAGTGCTGACGAAGGCAAGCAATGTCACATTCTTTGGATTCCCGGTTGGGGCAAGAGGGAAAGTGGCCCCTTGAGAATAACGAGGTGCTAACCTCACTGGGCCTGACCAAACCCAGAACTACATCTCTGGCAAAGATGATATCCTGCAGCACGTTGCTTTTCCCTCTCGATATCGTGAGAACGTTCTCCGGTAACTAAGCAGTCTATGAACAGTCACAGACAACTTCTGATATCAAGATGAAGACTGATTACTTTTCTTTTAAAGATTACTTTTTATGATTAGATTTTGTTATTTTACAAGATGAAGACTTGGTATTATTTTTCATGATTAGTTTTTTTTTAAGATGTAGAATATGTTATTTCTAAGCATAGAGAGGACTATTGTTAATTTCATCTGACTATTTTTTTGCCTCCAAAAGCCTTATTTAACGAATACTCTACGTAGACTATTGTTCTCTTCCAAAAGTTTTATTCAAGATTACTTTTATTTTAATTCTTTATTTTTACCACCAAAAGACTGATGGACTACACCAGTTAGAGAGTCCTGATACCTATCGACTCCCCTCTGTGGTACCAAGGACCCATGGTAGCAGGGAGGAGTAAACTCACGGCATCCCATATTCTTAGCTCTTTCGGTAAAGTCACCACGTTAAAAGGAAACAATAAAATAATAAAATATATATAAAACAATAAAAATTTCTCACGACGTTTCGACCATAACACAAACGGTCGTCATCAGGCGTGTCGGTCCGCAATAATTTATTTATTTTCAAAGGTTTATTTATTTAAAACCGTCAGCGCCACGCGCAGCGATTTGTCAGTTTATTTAGAAGGACGAGTCCATCTATGTTCTGAAAAGAGGAGGGGGGAGACGAAATTTTAATGTACGCTGTCTGAAAGCCACTGTAAGCGTGAACAATCAATTAAGACCTGAAATGGTTAATCAAATCTTTCCAATGATTTCTAAGCTCGAATCCATCTTCTCGGTTGAAATTGTCTCTGTGCTTGTATATGTGGATAGCCTCATGAACGAATCCCTTTAACGTGACTTTACAGAAAGAGCTAAGGATATGAATTACTGCAGTCACGAAAGCTTTAAATCAAAATTTCACGGCATCCCGTTCAGGGATCAGCTTGATGGTGCTGGATCCACGTTGGATACACCAGCATGGGAGTCCAGGCAACTACTGACTCCACCCCGTGTTGTCAAGGATGCATGGCAACAGGGTTAAGGAACCTCGCAGCATCCTTACCACGCTTACCCGGCAAGCAAAGTAACTCTGACTAATGCGCATTCATGATGGAGCACGCCAGAATGAGCACGCTGGTGTCTGCTGACTATACTCTTGGTTGCTGAAGATGCCAGACGTCTGCTTGTGGCATCAGCATTATGGCTCAACCAGCCTGGGGGTCCTGGTCCCTTAGACCCCTACTCTCTGAATGTCCTTGGTACTGGACATCAGAGTGTCGTCACAATCAGTACCGCATGTGGATTTCGTACGGCATGCTTTAACCAGCCTGGGGGCCCTGGAGAAAGAAAAACAAAAGAAACCTGACTCCCCATTCTCTGTTCGTCTCTGGTTCCGGACGACAGAGTGACGCCAAGCCGGATACCCCAGGGGAATCTCGTGAGGCCTTTAACATCCCGCGCACTACACTGTTGACGTTGGTACATGGACGGGCCATGCAACACGGAAACGGTCGGCGTCGAAAGAAGCCGAGTCCCTTGGGAAAGGAACACGAGTCATAGCGACCTTGACCTCCACGTGGTCCTGACGTTAACATTGCCTTGAATTTTGTCTCATGATGATGGCCAACAAGGTTACTGCACCTATTCCATCTCCCATACTGCATAGAAGGCCGGTATGCAGGATTACCAGAGGCTGCAAAAATAAAACACTTATGACTTAAAAACTGAAGTTCTTAAGCCAGTTGGCAGGAGGCCAGGCAAAAACAACGTGCTATGGGTGGGGCTCGGGTTGGCGATCCACCCATTATAGCGAGACCCACAGAGACTGACCTGTGCAACACCGAGGGTTCAAGGCGACGGCGTCCCATGAAACTCTCGTTTGTCTCGGTATCAACCCAGATACAGGATGAAGATGTCCATTGGACATCCGAAGTTGCTAAACCTATGATGTCCGGATCGAGGCCAGAAATGACCAAAACACCATCCATCACTTTCCATAACTCTTGCTTGGAAAAGGAGGAGGAGGTGAACTACAAATACTATGAGCAGATTGGCAGTCGAGTCGGATGACTCTTCAGAGGACGATGAAGTTGCAGAGGAGTCCCTCCTTGAACTATCGGTAGAGGAAGCCGTGCTGCAAAAGTTTCCCATTGACACCAAGGGAACAATCACGTTTCTTCTGCCTTGTTCGGAAACTGTCTGTGTTATCTATAAACAACGCATGAGCAAAGCATCGGATTTTGTACCACATCTTAATATCAAACGGAAAAATTCCTCCGGTGCTTAAGTGCTCCAAATGTGAGAAAACTAACTCTAACTACCGATCGATTGCTTGTCATGCCCCAAATGTGGGGGAAAGAAGATAACTGATGAAAGCCTACCGTTGATCTGTGAATGTTGCCAGTTACGCTTTGAGTCTCTAATAGGCCTTTCGCAGCACAAAAGACTTGCCCACCCAGTCACCCGTAATGAGGAGAGGATCAAAGATGGTATGAAGGGTACCTCGCGGAGAGGGGTACACCGTAGCTGCTGGTCTCTGAAAGAAGTAGAACAGCTGACCCATCTAGAGTTCAAGTTTCAGGGGGAAAAAAATATCAATCAGCTCATCGCAGAAGCGCTTGGGACTAAGACCAACAGACAAAGTATCTGACAAGAGACGAGACCTAAGTAAAGAGACAGGGGCTCGCAAGCCAGAGAACTTAAAAAACTGTATCTAGGCTCCTCGAGGCATTGCCACCCCCACCAATTGTAACAACAGGGACATCGTCCATACTCGCTCAAGCAGCTGAGCGGCTTACGAATGAGAATACTGGGATTCTGGAAAAGCCTGCAATGGAGGCAATGAAGGCTTGGTTGCATGGCGAGGGCCAACACAATGCCCTCGTAGAAACCGCCACAGCATTGATGCTCCAACAGATGACATTGGTGAAAAACAAAGGCAAACGTTCAAAAACCCGAGAACGATTTTATTAAACCCAGGACGTTGCCCGCAAGGTCTTGGATGAAGAAGAGAGTGGAAAAAAAGAGGAAACTTCAAGAAACACCAAAAGCTCTTCTTTAAGAAACGCTCTCTAATAGCTTCCTTAGTCCTTTGATGGCACGGAACGTCACGAATGCCGGATCCCAAACTCAGAAATCTACGGATTTTACTGCATGTGATAAATGGGTGAAGGTGTTGCCATTTCAATGGCCTGGGCCAATTCAAGTCGTCGGGCGTTGCTAATAACGAACACTTTGAGTCCCTTATTTCGGTGGAGGAAGTTCTGGCTGGCCTACGGGCCATTAAACCAGCGTCAGCGGCCGGGCCAGACGGCCTAACAAGGGCTGCAATCTATGCTGCCGACCCCGGGGGTCGGGCACTGACTGCCCTATTTAATGCTTGGATGATTTCAGGAGATATTCCCAAAGATTTAAAGCTTTCGTGACTGCAAGGATTCATCTTCTTTGGTTCTTTCGGTAAAGTCACCACCACCACGTAGAATGAGAATAAAATAATAAATTGATAAAATAAAACAACGCGATGAAATTCTCACGACGTTTCGGCCACAACGCGCTCTGAGCGTGGCTTTGTTCGCTCCAGCGCTGTCCTCCAGACAGTCTCGTCCCTTCACCTGATGAAGGCCGCTTGTGTTGTGGCCGAAACGTCGTGAGAATTTTATTGTGTTATTTTATTTTATCAATTTATTATTATTTTATTCTCATTCTACGTGGTGACTTTACCGAAAGAACCAAAGAAGATATTCCCAAAGAGTTGAAAAAGAATAGGACGATTCTTATTCCTAAGGTTATGGAGGATGAAAAGTTGAAGGGATTGGGTAACTGGAGACCAATAACGATTGGTTCCATGATTCTGAGATTATTTTCCAGAATAATGACTGCACAACTCGCTCGTGCTTGTCCCTTAAACCAACGGCAGCGTGGTTTTATAGCGGCATCTGGCTGCTCTGAGAATCCTAAGGTGCTTCAGGACCTTATGAGACATGCAAAGAAATCACACAGGCCGTTGGCTGTCATGTTCATTGACTTAACAAAAGCTTTTGACTTGGTATCACATGCTCATATTTTATGGGTATTAAGGCACAAGAAAGTGGATGAGCATGTGGTAGGCATCATCCAGAATGCTTACGATCAATGTACGAACTCGTTTAAAAGTAATGGCGAGTCGACTCGAGAAATTAACATCCGAGTTGGTGACAAACAGGGTGACCCCATGTCACCACTGCTATTCAATCTTGCCATGGACCCTTTGATATGTGTCCTAGAATCACACAGAGTTGGGTACTCCATCGATACCGATCAGGTGACCGCAATTGCGTTTGCTGACGATTTGGTGTTGGTGAGCGAATCTCGGGAGGGAATGACCTCCAATCTAGCAATCCTGGAATCATTTTGCGGATTATCGGGATTGGAGGTTCAGGCCAGAAAGTGTCAGGGTTTCATGATAAGCCCAACAAAAGATTCATATACGGTGAACAACTGCGACCCATGGACTATCAAAAATAACTGTGTCCACATGATCCAACCTGATGAATCAACGAAATATCTTGGTCTAAAAATTGGCCCTTGGACTGGCATTATACGGTGGGATCTACATGTTCAACTAAAGACATGGGGATCTCAAAAATCGATGAGGCGCCTCTGAAACCGACTCAGAAGGTCGAACTCCTCAATGCCTACGCCCTACCCAGATTATTGTAACCTGTTGACCACTCGGACTGCAAGCAATCAACTCTCCGTGTTTTGGACCAAGAAATAATAAAGGCGGTAAAAGGATGGCTCCACCTTCCCGCGTCAACCTGTGACTGGCTGTTGTAAGCCAGAGCCCGAGACGGAGGCCTTGCCATTTTGAAACTGGAAAATGCAATTCCTTCGGTTCAAGTTAGAAGGCTGCAACGTATTGCAAACTCCTCTGACGCTATCGCTCGAAACATTGCGTCCTCGCAGGGTGTGGAGGAAGAGTACCGAAGTCTGTGGGTACGGGCAGGGGGTGATGGCGACGAAATCCCCAACGTTCTTTCTTAGGGGTTCGGAATCAAAAGAGCCCGTGTATCCGAGACCCTGCGATTGGAGGAAACGCGAATCTCGGAGACGGTGCGAAAAGCCGGTTCAAGGAAGGGGCATTGTAAACTTTGCGCAAGATAGAATCAGTAATGCATGGTTGGGGCCACGGTGCGGCTTTAAACAGTGCTTCTTTATCGCAGCATTACAATTAAGGGGAAAAATATTTGCCCAACAAGGGAAAGCATAAACAGGGGCAGAGATGGTGCCTCACGGTCCTGCAGGAAATGCTCTGCCAGGCTGGAGTCTCTCTCGCACATCCTTGGTCAATGTCCCGCAGTACAAAAATTCAAGGATTGCGCGACGCAATAAGATCAGCGACATTCTAGCTGACGAAGCGGCGAGACTGGGCTGGTGGGTGTACAAAGAGCCACGGTTCACATCTGAAGCCGGAGAGCTAAGGAAACCTGCCCTTGTGTTTGCCAAAGGTGAGGAGGCGCTTGTTATTGATGTCACCGTCCGGTTTGAGCTCGCGAGGAAAACCTCATCAGAGGCTGCCTCGCACAAAGTTGCGTACTACACCCCCCCTTTGTGATCAAGTCAAAGTGCTGACGAAGGCAAGCAATGTCACATTCTTTGGATTCCCGGTTGGGGCAAGAGGGAAAGTGGCCCCCTGAGAATAACGAGGTGCTAACCTCACTGGGCCTGACCAAACCCAGAACTACATCACTGGCCAAGATGATTTCCCGCAGCACGTTGCTTTTCTCTCTCGATATCCTGAGAATGTTCTGCGGAAACTACGCAGTCTATGAGCAGTCATAGACAACTTCTGATGCACGATATGACCCCTGAATGGTTGACCCTGCTGGCGACACAGGGTGACGCCTCTCTTACTTTTCCTTTTTGTTACGTTTTTTTGTTTTGTTTTGACCACCCTTATGCTATTACCTTTTTTGATTTGAACATCCGTTCACGTGACTATTCTTTATTTCCAAAATAAACATTTACCGTTACTTTACATAGATCAGACTTTGTTATTTTACTCGAAAAGACTTTGATGGGTTACACCGGCGCGAGAGTCCTGGTAGTCACCGACTCCACTCCTTGATGCCGAGGATGCGTGGCAGCACGGCGAAGAAAACTCGCGGCATCCTGTTACAGGGACCAGCTTGAGGGGGCTGGACCCGTGACGGATCCACCGGTGCGAGAGTCCTGGCAGCTGTGGTGGTGCCGCTCCAGCGGAGCCGTGCCCCCGCACGAACGTACACACGCCCCACGTAGAGCCGGGGAGGGGGGGGGGAGGTCACCCGGCCGATAGGTTTTTTGTCCAGAAGTCCCTAGTGGGATCGAACTTCATGGTTTCCTGCGGCCGGGAAATTGGGCGATCTTCCACCCCTGTAGCCGACACGCACCGCGGCGCCGCGACCTGATATTAAAGTTGCATGGTCACGGCAAGGGCCATCGAGCCACCGCGAGTGGAACCACACACATGCACGGGTCAGTGGACTGGTAGCGGGAGAACAGAGAGCGGACGTCGGAGAGATCACTGCGGCGACGTCACCCGAGCTGGGATCCGAGTATCGAAAGGGCGGGAAAATCCGAGCCCCTGAAATTCCCTTGTTGTAGGTAGGATAAAGGGGAGGGGGATTCAGGGTAGCAAGTTGAGTTCTTCTTCTTCAAGATCATCGCGGTCCCGGGAGCAGCAGAGTCAGCCGTCCGAGACGTCCGTGGGACGTACTCCAGCATCGGCAGGCTCGCCCCTCCTCAGAGACAGGCTCGCCGCCTCGTCCCGACTTACAGCGTTCAGCGCGGCAGGGTGAAAGTAAGTGCGAGGGAGAGAGAGGCGTAAGTCTAAGCGTTTTAAATCCAGGGTAGAGGGCGGGGCGATCGGTAGGAGAAATTGAATCGAAGACCTCCGAGGGATAGACTGGCGTCCACTGACCCGCACCATCACACGTGGATCAAATTGGTTACTCGAGTTAAACAAAATTCGCTAGTGGGGATGATAAAACTGCGTTGCGTGGTCTTTTGGGAGCGTGAAGTGAAGGGCAGAGTGTTGCGCTGGGTGTCTACGTGTATGTGTAGGCTGTGCACCTCGAGACGAGGCGTGGGGGTGTTTACGTGCCCGCACGATTGTCTACAGAAGCGCTCGCATAGCGGGGCGACGGCGTCGCGATCGCGCACCCGTGACATCGCTCACAATAGTGCTTAGCGATCGCGTGCCTGGGGGTGTGGCTGTGCGTCGCGGTCACGCACCCGCACGAGTGTCTGATCGCGGAGTAGCGAGTCAAAGCGCCGAGGGCGGCGCGTATTCGCGCCACCGTTTGAGCGGGGCCCGTCCGCTCAGAGAGCCGAGCGACCCTCCCCAATCAGCGGCGCGCGCAAGGGGCAGAAACCCCGCCCGCCCGTCCCTCGGCTCCAACCCCCCTCGCGTGCGATTGGCGCACGGGGCTGGGCAGAGGGTAGGGGCGTGTTTGTTATTGTCGGAACACGTGCTGAAGGGTAAAAGGTAAGGGTAGAGTGATTTGTGGTAAAGTAAAAGGTAGGGTAAATGTAGGGTCGTTGTTTTTAACCTTTTACCTTACCTGCTGAAGGGTAAAAGGTAAGGGTAGAGTGATTTGTGGTAAAGTAAAAGGTAGGGTAAAGGTAGGCTCGTTGTTTTTAACCTTACCTGCTGAAGGGTAAAAGGTAAGGGTAGAGTGATTGCATTGTGGTAAAGTAAAAGGTAGGGTAAAGGTAGGCTCGTTGTTTTTAACCTTTTACCTTACCTGCTGAAGGGTAAAAGGTAAGGGTAGAGTGATTGTATTGTGATAAAGTAAAAGGTAGGGTAAAGGTAGGCTCGTTGTTTTTAACCTTTTACCTTACCTGCTGAAGGGTAAAAGGTAAGGGTAGAGTGATTTGTGGTAAAGTAAAAGGTAGGGTAAATGTAGGTCGTTGTTTTTAACCTTTTACCTTACCTGCTGAAGGGTAAAAGGTAAGGGTAGAGTGATTTGTGGTAAAGTAAAAGGTAGGGTAAAGGTAGGCTCGTTGTTTTTAACCTTACCTGCTGAAGGGTAAAAGGTAAGGGTAGAGTGATTGCATTGTGGTAAAGTAAAAGGTAGGGTAAAGGTAGGCTCGTTGTTTTTAACCTTTTACCTTACCTGCTGAAAGGTAAAAGGTAAGGGTAGAGTGATTGTATTGTGGTAAAGTAAAAGGTAGGGTAAAGGTAGGCTCGTTGTTTTTAACCTTTTACTTTACCTGCTGAAGGGTAAAAGGTAAGGGTAGAGTGATTGCATTGTGGTAAAGTAAAAGGTAGGGTAAAGGTAGGCTCGTTGTTTTTAACCTTTTACCTTACCTGCTGAAGGGTAAAAGGTAAGGGTAGAGTGATTGTATTGTGATAAAGTAAAAGGTAGGGTAAAGGTAGGCTCGTTGTTTTTAACCTTTTACCTTACCTGCTGAAGGGTAAAAGGTAAGGGTAGAGTGATTTGTGGTAAAGTAAAAGGTAGGGTAAATGTAGGTCGTTGTTTTTAACCTTTTACCTTACCTGCTGAAGGGTAAAAGGTAAGGGTAGAGTGATTTGTGGTAAAGTAAAAGGTAGGGTAAAGGTAGGCTCGTTGTTTTTAACCTTACCTGCTGAAGGGTAAAAGGTAAGGGTAGAGTGATTGCATTGTGGTAAAGTAAAAGGTAGGGTAAAGGTAGGCTCGTTGTTTTTAACCTTTTACCTTACCTGCTGAAAGGTAAAAGGTAAGGGTAGAGTGATTGTATTGTGGTAAAGTAAAAGGTAGGGTAAAGGTAGGCTCGTTGTTTTTAACCTTTTACTTTACCTGCTGAAGGGTAAAAGGTAAGGGTAGAGTGATTGCATTGTGGTAAAGTAAAAGGTAGGGTAAAGGTAGGCTCGTTGTTTTTAACCTTTTACCTTACCTGCTGAAGGGTAAAAGGTAAGGGTAGAGTGATTTGTGGTAAAGTAAAAGGTAGGGTAAATGTAGGCTCGTTGTTTTTAACCTTTTACCTTACCTGCTGAAGGGTAAAAGGTAAGGGTAGAGTGATTGCATTGTGGTAAAGTAAAAGATAGGGTAAAGGTAGGCTCGTTGTTTTTAACCTTTTACCTTACCCAACCAACAACCCCGGATTTTTCGACTCGCAACTTTCTGAATGCAAGCCGCTCGCTTCGCCGTTGAGTAAGCCTGGCCGGTTAATGCACGAAGAGAGTGGTCGTGTTCATTTTATGGAGAGGGAGAGAGAGAGAAGCAGTGAGCTGGGACAATCAGTTAACGCTACAGCCAACCCCTTCTCAGCCCTGTGCTGAATCCAAAGCCTCTGTGCACAATCGCCCACGCACCGGCGAGAGCGCTTACAGCGGCACGCCGCCTCTGAACGGCTAAGCGCACCGCGGGCGTGAGGACACAGACCGGTGCGTCAACGGAAACATGGTGACCCGGGCAGCCGCAAAGGCCAGGGGGCGCGAGGAATTGGGGGGTCGGTAGCCCGGATCCCCCGCGGAGCGGCCGGGGGGTTAGTGGGACGAGTGTTAGGGGGGGGAGTCGGAGAGCAATGGTCCCGACAATACGGTGTGATAGCCGGGGTGGACGGTAGCCCCCACGTAGTCACCGACTCCACTCCTTGACGCGTGGGTAGCGTGGCGATGAAAACCCCCCCCCAATCAAGCACCAGCTTGATTGGGGGGGGGGGGGGGCTGGATCAACGATGGAGGACGCCAGTATGAGACTCCTGGTTTCGATAGACTTCATTCTCGGTTGCCTTTGGTGCACGGCAACAGGGTGACGACAGAAATGATAACGGTAGCGTTGACCCCTTTGTCGGCCGGACGTTGCGAGAGCTGAAAGAGACACCATTCTCAAGAATGCTAAGAAACCCATTAGCAACATGATCAAAAACGAACACTCTGAACTCGCGAATTTGAAAAAAGAGGGATGATATAGTCATCCTCTCGGCTGACAAGGGCAATGCTACTGTTATCATGGATAAAAACTCATACAACTACAAAATCCAGGACCTACTCAATGATGGCAGTTACCCCAAAATTAAAAGTGATCCTACTAACAGCCGAACGACAAAATCCAACAAGATCATCACCAGTTCCACTTCCCTAATCGAACCAACCAAATGTCCCTCCCTAAAACCTTCGGCTGCAAGACCTCCCAGATTCTATGGTCTTCCCAAGATCCATAAAGAAGGCACCCCACTACGGCCACGATCAACTCTCCTACCTAAAAGCTAGCCCGTTTTTTATCGGATACTCTGCTTCCATTCACTGGCAAGACCACCTCAGCAGTACTTAACTCAACCCAATTGGTTTCTATGGTCAAGGACATTGTACTGCCTCCTGACGACATCCTCATCAGCTTTGATGTGGTCTCTCTGTTCACCAAGGTCCCAGTGCCTGACACCATATAGTATCGTAATTGTATAGTATATAGTATAGTATATAATTTTATAGTGAATATACAGCAGTGTGGTATACAGTAGGCTTGGTAGAATAATACATAGTGTAATATTACAAGTCTAATATTTCGATTTAAAGCTTTCGTGACTGCAGGGATTCATCTTCTTGGTTCTTTCGGTAAAGTCACGTAGAAGGGAAATGATAAAATAATAAAAATAAAACGTTACAAAATAAAATTCTCACGACGTTTTCGGCCACAACACAAGCAGCCTTACTCAGGTGAAGGAACAGAAGTGTCGGAAAGACAGCGCTCCAATGAACACCGCTAAGCTTGGCAGCGTATTTTAAGCTGGGTGGGAGGAGCAGAGCGCCTTGACAAAGGAGTTTACATATCAACAGAATAATTTAGCATTGAAATAGTTTATGCTAATGCGAGAGATTAACAGGACGTTAAAGTCAGAAATTAGCAGATTGTAAATGTTGTGGCTTTGCCTTCCAACATACCGGTGTGCTGTACTAGTAACGAATTGGCACGTTCTGTTTACGTGACAAACCTTACCAGTTGGCTGTGTCGGGTGGTGGCGGGTTTAACGACACATTTTATATGTTTATGCGATCAAACCAAAAAAAACCTGCATTATGGATGATTTTGGTCGCAAAAGCCTACGTGTTAAACTGACAAAGTAGACCAGCACACAGCGACACACACACAGTGACACACACAGTGACACACACAGTGACACACACAGTGACACACACACAGTGACACACACAGTGACACACACAGTGACACACACGGTGATAGGCACACAGTGACAGACACACACAGTGACACACACACACGGGGACAAGCAGATGGCAACACGCATATTGCGACAGACACACACGGTGATAGGCACACAGTGACACACACACAGTGACACTCACACAGTGTGACACACACAGTGACACACACAGTGACACACACACAGTGACACACACAGTGACACACACAGTGACACACACACAGTGACACACACAGTGACACACACACAGTGACACACACACACAGTGACACACACACAGTGACACACACAGTGACACACACACAGTGACACACACACAGTGACACACACACAGTGACACACACAGTGACACACAGTGACACACACACACACGGGGACAAGCAGATGGCAACACGCACATTGCGACAGACACACACGGTGATAGGCACACAGTGACACACACACAGTGACACACACACAGTGACACACACAGTGACACACACAGTGACACACACAGTGACACACACACAGTGACACTCACACAGTGACACACACAGTGACACTCACACAGTGACACTCACACAGTGACACACACACAGTGACACACACACAGTGACACACACAGTGACACACACACAGTGACACACACACACAGTGACACACACAGTGACACTCACACAGTGACACACACAGTGACACACACACAGTGACACTCACACAGTGACACACACAGTGACACTCACACAGTGACACTCACACAGTGACACACACACAGTGACACACACACAGTGACACACACAGTGACACACACACAGTGACACACACACACAGTGACACACACAGTGACACTCACACAGTGACACACACACACACAGTGACACACACACAGTGACACACACAGTGACACACACAGTGACACTCACACAGTGACACACACAGTGACACTCACACAGTGACACTCACACAGTGACACACACACAGTGACACACACACAGTGACACACACAGTTACACACACACACACAAAGTGACACACACACAGTGACACACACACAGTGACACACACACAGTGACACACACACAGTGACACACACAGTGACACACACACAGCGACACACACACAGTGACACACACACAGTGACACACACAGTGACACACACACAGTGACACACAGTGACACACACAGTGACACACACACAGTGACACACACACAGTGACACACACAGTGACACACACACAGTGACACACACAGTGACACACACAGTGACACACACACAGTGACACACACAGTGACACACACACAGTGACACACAGTGACACACACACAGTGACACACACACAGTGACACACAGTGACACACACAGTGACACACACACAGTGACACACAGTGACACACACACACAGTGACACACACACAGTGACACACACACAGTGACACACAGTGACACACACACACAGTGACACACACACAGTGACACACACACACAGTGACACACACACAGTGACACACAGTGACACACACACACAGTGACACACACACACAGTGACACACACACAGTGACACACAGTGACACACACACACAGTGACACACAGTGACACACACACAGTGACACACAGTGACACACACACACAGTGACACACAGTGACACACACACAGTGACACACACACAGTGACACACACACAGTGACACACACACAGTGACACACACACACGGGGACAAGCAGATGGCAACACGCACATTGTGACAGACACACACGGTGATAGGCACACAGTGACAAAGATCAAAAGGAGCGATAGTGTAGTGGTTAGCGCTACACTGCGCTATGAACCTGGCGACCCGGGTTCGATTCCCGCTCACGGCCAACACCAGTGACGATTATCTGAACCGGTCCCGGGCCTCCCCTAGGTCGACTCAGCCTCAAATGAGTACCTGGTGCGGTGTGTAGTAAACATCGCCACTGGGGAGACAAAGGCGGTCGGGCGTGGTGCTGGCCACCCACCCCCTCGTGTACCGTTTCGGCCTTCATAGGTGGTGCTCGCTAACAGCACTTGCCCCTACAGTCTGTTAAGGCTATATGGGGGATCTTTGTCTTTGTCTGTGTCTGTGTGTGACTGTGTGTCTATGTGACGTCCTTGCCACCGTTAAAAGGTTTGACCCATCAAGTGTACCGATGAGTTTGGTTGTCTATGGGTCAGGTGGATCATGGTCAGACAGCTTGAGAATACATTTTGATTTAAAGCTTTCGCGACCGCAGTAATTCATATTCTTGGCTCTTTCGGTAAAGTCACCACGTTGAAAGGGGGAAACAATAAAATAATTAAAAAATATATATTAAACAATCAGGTGATGATCAGGTGATGACGACCGTTTGTGTTACGGTCGAAACGTGGTGAGAAATTTTTAACTGTTTAACATATATAAATTTATTTTATTATTTTATTGTTTCCCCTTCAACGTGGTGACCTTACCGAAAGAGCCAAGAATCAGCTTGAGAATACTTTTCCATTTACAATGGACCATCGTTGCTAGAGTGATGGTGAGCCCACCCCGGCCTCCTCCACCCCAGGCTGCCAGGCAAAACGACTGTCAAAAAGAACGCGTTGACACACTCTAACTTTTAGCCGAATTGCAAAAAGCGCGCTGGACTAAAAAGAAAAAAAACCAACCCAGCCGTCGATTTGAAACCTCAGCGCTTGTGGCCCGCCCACATGCATGGGGTTGTCCGTGGGCACTCTGGTGTCCACCTACATCCGTGGACACGGAGGATCGCAGAGCTTGGGGAGGTGGCGATGATGTGGCACGGCACCGGCCCACGTGGATCACCTCCCCCCGGCCCCGTCCGCGGCTGCTCCCCACGCATCTCCGAGTCGATTGAAAGCTTTCGTGACTAGCAATGATCCATCTTCTTTGGTTCTTTCGGTAAAGTCACCACCACGTAGAATGAGAATAAAATGATACATTTATAAAATAAAATAACGCGATAATATTCTCACGGCGAATGTGTATGCTCTGACTTTAACGTAGCTATTTCTGTGACCAGTTACAAGCTAATCACTCAGCTATTTCAATGCTAAATTCTATGCTAATTCCTTTGTCAAGGGGTGCCTCTGTGGATGTGGAGGCTTTGACTTTAACATAACCACTTCTGTGACCAGTCACAAGCTAATAGCTCAGCCATTTCAATGCTAAATTCTATGCTAATTCCTTTGTCAAGGGGTGCCTCTGTGGATGTGTAGGCTTTGACTTTAACATAGCCATTTCTGTGACCAGTCACAAGCTAATCACTCAGCTATTTCAATGCTAAATTCTCCTGTTTGATTTGTACTAGGTGCCTCTGTGAATGTGTATGCTTTGACTTTAACGTAGCCATTTCTGTGACCAGTCACAAGCTAATCACTCAGCTATTTCAATGCTAAATTCTATGCTAATTCCTTTGTCAAGGGGTGCCTCTGTGGATGTGGAGGCTTTGACTTTAACATAGCCATTTCTGTGACCAGTCACAAGCTAATCACTCAGCTATTTCAATGCTAAATTCTATGCTAATTCCTTTGTCAAGGGGTGCCTCTGTGGATGTGTAGGCTTTGACTTTAACATAGCCATTTCTGTGACCAGTCACAAGCTAATCACTCAGCTATTTCAATGCTAAATTCTCCTGTTTGATTTGTACTAGGTGCCTCTGTGAATGTGTATGCTTTGACTTTAACGTAGCCATTTCTGTGACCAGTCACAAGCTAATCACTCAGCTATTTCAATGCTAAATTCTATGCTAATTCCTTTGTCAAGGGGTGCCTCTGTGGATGTGGAGGCTTTGACTTTAACATAGCCATTTCTGTGACCAGTCACAAGCTAATCACTCAGCTATTTCAATGCTAAATTCTATGCTAATTCCTTTGTCAAGGGGTGCCTCTGTGGATGTGTAGGCTTTGACTTTAACATAGCCATTTCTGTGACCAGTCACAAGCTAATCACTCAGCTATTTCAATGCTAAATTCTCCTGTTTGATTTGTACTATGTGCCTCTGTGAATGTGTATACTTTAACTTTAACATAGCCATTTCTGTGACCAGTCACAAGCTAATCACTCAGCCATTTCAATGCTAAAGTCACGTAGACGAAAGAACCAAAGAAGATGAATCATTATTATCGTCGTCATCATCATTATTATTGTCCATAATAAAGGTTTTTTTTCGGTTAGATCGCGTTTATTTATAAATGTGTCGTAACCCTCCACCACCCGACACGGCCAATCAGCATTAAAAAAAAGTGTCACGTTGACAAAAGACACAAAATAATTCGCTACTTCAGCCCACCGGTGTGTTGTTGAAGAGTGAATCCACAACATTTACAGTTTGAGTACATCCTGGCAACACATGAATAATATTGGTCGCGAAAGCCTACGTGTTAAACATCATCATTATTGTCATATTCTTAGTTTTTTCTCTTCAACGTGACTTTACCGAAAAAACTAAGAATATGAATTACTGCAGTCACGAAAGCTTTAAATCGAAATCATTATCGTCGTCGCCGCCTTCGGCGAGGGGAATGGCTTCCAATGGCAAGCCGCCGCTTGCCTTGCCGAAGGAGCCATCGGCGAAGGTCCTCCTCGGGGGCGGGCGCGGTACCTCGGGAAGGAGTGGCCAGGGAGGCGCGTGGACACGGCGAGCGGGTGTCAGGGGTCAAGGGGCAGCCAACCCCCCGCGCAAGCGCTCCCCTCGCAGCGTCCGCTGGCAGAAGGCCTCCGTACTTGGGTGGGTGGCGGGGGGGAGCCCGGAGCAACGCCAAGCAGCTCACGCTCAGCCTCAACACGAGTCACGAGGTCACAGCCCGTGGGCAATCCGCGGTAGCTCTACGGCGTCCGCTTCTGTGGGCAGCTCTCCCGCTAAGAGAGAGAGAGAGAGACGGAAAGAAAGAAAGTTGTTCTGCTGTGCGACAGATCCGCGGGGATACATCCTGGTCACGAGATCATGCCAAGAGGACATCTGGAACAAATGGAACACTGGGGGGAAAAAATATCGCCCGTAAAACATTTGAGGGTTCGTTATTGCCATTTTATAATACACTCACACTCACTGTCACACTTTCACTATGTCATACTCACACTCACACTGTCACACTCACACTCACTGTCACACTCACACTCACTGTCACACTCACACTCACTGTCACACTCACACTCACTGTCACACTCACACTCACTGTCACACTCACACTCACTGTCACACTCTCACTCACTGTCACACTCACTGTCACACTCACTGTCACACTCACTGTCACACTCTCACTCACTGTCACACTCACACTCACTGTCACACTCACTGTCACACTCACACTCACTGTCACACTCTCACTCACTGTCACACTCTCACTCACTGTCACACTCACACTCACTGTCACACTCTCACTCACTGTCACACTCTCACTCACTGTCACACTCACACTCACTGTCACACTTACACTCACTGTCACACTCTCACTCACTGTCACACTCACACTCACTGTCACACTCACACTCACTGTCACACTCACTGTCACACTCACACTCACTGTCACACTCTCACTCACTGTCACACTCACTGTCACACTCTCACTCACTGTCACACTCACACTCACTGTCACACTCTCACTCACTGTCACACTCTCACTCACTGTCACACTCTCACTCACTGTCACACTCACTGTCACACTTACACTCACTGTCACACTCTCACTCACTGTCACACTCACACTCACTGTCACACTCACACTCACTGTCACACTCACTGTCACACTCACACTCACTGTCACACTCACACTCACTGTCACACTCACTGTCACACTTACACTCACTGTCACACTCTCACTCACTGTCACACTCTCACTCACTGTCACACTCACACTCACTGTCACACTCTCACTCACTGTCACACTCACTGTCACACTCACACTCACTGTCACACTCTCACTCACTGTCACACTCACTGTCACACTCACTGTCACACTCACACTCACTGTCACACTCACACTCACTGTCACACTCACACTCACTGTCACACTCTCACTCACTGTCACACTCTCACTCACTGTCACACTCACACTCACTGTCACACTCACTGTCACACTCACACTCACTGTCACACTCACACTCACTGTCACACTCACACTCACTGTCACACTCACTGTCACACTCTCACTCACTGTCACACTCACTGTCACACTCTCACTCACTGTCACACTCACTGTCACACTCACACTCACTGTCACACTCACACTCACTGTCACACTCTCACTCACTGTCACACTCACACTCACTGTCACACTCACTGTCACACTCACACTCACTGTCACACTCTCACTCACTGTCACACTCACTGTCACACTCTCACTCACTGTCACACTCACACTCACTGTCACACTCACACTCACTGTCACACTCTCACTCACTGTCACACTCACTGTCACACTCACTGTCACACTCACTGTCACACTCACACTCACTGTCTCACTCACTGTCACACTCACACTCACTGTCACACTCACACTCACTGTCACACTCACTGTCACACTCACTGTCACACTCACACTCACTGTCTCACTCACTGTCACACTCACACTCACTGTCACACTCACTGTCACACTCACACTCACTGTCACACTCTCACTCACTGTCAAACTCACACACACACTCACACTCACTGTCACACTCACTGTCACACTCACACTCACTGTCATACTCACACTCACTGTCACACTCACTGTCACACTCTCACTCACTGTCACACTCACTGTCACACTCACTGTCACACTCACACTCACTGTCACACTGTCACACTCTCACTCACTGTCACACTCACTGTCACACTCACACTCACTGTCACACTCACTGTCACACTCACACTCACTGTCACACTCACACTCACTGTCACACTCTCACTCACTGTCACACTCACTGTCACACTCACACTCACTGTCACACTCACACTCACTGTCACACTCACTGTCACACTCACACTCACTGTCACACTCACTGTCACACTCTCACTCACTGTCACACTCTCACTCACTGTCACACTCACTGTCACACTCACACTCACTGTCACACTCACACTCACTGTCACACTCACTGTCACACTCTCACTCACTGTCACACTCACACTCACTGTCACACTCTCACTCACTGTCACACTCACACTCACTGTCACACTCACTGTCACACTCACTGTCACACTCACTGTCACACTCACACTCACTGTCACACTCTCACTCACTGTCACACTCACACTCACTGTCACACTCACACTCACTGTCACACTCACACTCACTGTCACACTCACTGTCACACTCACTGTCACACTCACACTCACTGTCACACTCACACTCACTGTCACACTCACTGTCACACTCACACTCTCACTCACTGTCACACTCACACTCACTGTCACACTCACTGTCACACTCTGTCACACTCACTGTTACACTCACACTCACTGTCACACTCACACTCACTGTCACACTCTCACTCACTGTCACACTCTCACTCACTGTCACACTCACTGTCACACTCACTGTCACACTCACTGTCACACTCACACTCACTGTCACACTCACTGTCACACTCACACTCACTGTCACACTCACTGTCACACTCACTGTCACACTCACACTCACTGTCACACTCTCACTCACTGTCACACTCACACTCACTGTCACACTCACACTCACTGTCACACTCACACTCACTGTCACACTCACTGTCACACTCACTGTCACACTCACACTCACTGTCACACTCACACTCACTGTCACACTCTCACTCACTGTCACACTCTCACTCACTGTCACACTCACTGTCACACTCACTGTCACACTCACTGTCACACTCACACTCACTGTCACACTCACTGTCACACTCACACTCACTGTCACACTCACACTCACTGTCACACTCACTGTCACACTCTCACTCACTGTTACACTCACACTCACACTGTCACACTCACACTGTCACACTCACACTCACTGTCACACTCACTGTCATACTCACACTCACTGTCACACTCACACTCACTGTCACACTCACACTCACTGTCACACTCACTGTCTCACTCACACTCACTGTCACACTCACACTCACTGTCACACTCACACTCACTGTCACACTCACACTCACTGTCACACTCACACTGTCACACACTCACTGTCACACTCACTGTCACACTCACTGTCACACTCACTCACTGTCACACTCTCACTCACTGTCACACTCACACTCACTGTCACACTCACTGTCACACTCACTGTCACACTCACTGTCACACTCTCACTCACTGTCACACTCACTGTCACACTCACACTCACTGTCACACTCTCACTCACTGTCACACTCACTGTCACACTCTCACTCACTGTCACACTCACACTCACTGTCACACTCACACTCACTGTCACACTCACTGTCACACTCACTGTCACACTCACACTCACTGTCACACTCTCACTCACTGTCACACTCACACTCACTGTCACACTCACACTCACTGTCACACTCACACTCACTGTCACACTCACTGTCACACTCACTGTCACACTCACACTCACTGTCACACTCACACTCACTGTCACACTCTCACTCACTGTCACACTCTCACTCACTGTCACACTCACTGTCACACTCACTGTCACACTCACTGTCACACTCACACTCACTGTCACACTCACTGTCACACTCACACTCACTGTCACACTCACACTCACTGTCACACTCACTGTCACACTCTCACTCACTGTTACACTCACACTCACACTGTCACACTCACACTGTCACACTCACACTCACTGTCACACTCACTGTCATACTCACACTCACTGTCACACTCACACTCACTGTCACACTCACACTCACTGTCACACTCACTGTCTCACTCACACTCACTGTCACACTCACACTCACTGTCACACTCACACTCACTGTCACACTCACACTCACTGTCACACTCACACTGTCACACACTCACTGTCACACTCACTGTCACACTCACTGTCACACTCACTCACTGTCACACTCTCACTCACTGTCACACTCACACTCACTGTCACACTCACTGTCACACTCACTGTCACACTCACTGTCACACTCTCACTCACTGTCACACTCACTGTCACACTCACACTCACTGTCACACTCACACTCACTGTCACACTCACACTCACTGTCACACTCACACTCACTGTCACACTCACACTCACTGTCACACTCTCACTCACTGTCACACTCACTGTCACACTCTCACTCACTGTCACACTCTCACTCACTGTCACACTCACACTCACTGTCACACTCACACTCACTGTCACACTCTCACTCACTGTCACACTCTCACTCACTGTCACACTCACTGTCACACTCACACTCACTCTGTCACACTCTCACTCACTGTCACACTCACTGTCACACTCACACTCACTGTCACACTCTCACTCACTGTCACACTCACACTCACTGTCACACTCACTGTCACACTCACACTCACTGTCACACTCACACTCACTGTCACACTCACACTCACTGTCACACTCACTGTCACACTCACTGTCACACTCACTGTCACACTCACACTCACTGTCACACTCACTGTCACACTCACACTCACTGTCACACTCTCACTCACTGTCACACTCACACTCACTGTCACACTCACTGTCACACTCACACTCACTGTCACACTCACTGTCACACTCTCACTCACTGTCACACTCTCACTCACTGTAACACTCACTGTCACACTCACACTCACTGTCACACTCACACTGTCACACTCACTGTCACACTCACACTCACTGTCACACTCACACTCACTGTCACACTCTCACTCACTGTCACACTCACACTCACTGTCACACTCTAACTCACTGTCACACTCACACTCACTGTCACACTCTAACTCACTGTCACACTCACACTCACTGTCACACTCTCACTCACTGTCACACTCTCACTCACTGTCACACTCACTGTCACACTCACACTCACTGTCACACTCACACTCACTGTCACACTCACACTCACTGTCACACTCACTGTCACACTCTCACTCACTGTCACACTCACACTCACTGTCACACTCACACTCACTGTCACACTCACTGTCACACTCACACTCACTGTCACACTCTCACTCACTGTCACACTCACACTCACTGTCACACTCACACTCACTGTCACACTCTCACTCACTGTCACACTCACTGTCACACTCTCACTCACTGTCACACTCACTGTCACACTCACTGTCACACTCACACTCACTGTCACACTCTCACTCACTGTCACACTCACTGTCACACTCAAACTCACTGTCACACTCACACTCACTGTCACACTCTCACTCACTGTCACACTCACACTCACTGTCACACTCACTGTCACACTCACACTCACTGTCACACTCTCACTCACTGTCACACTCACTGTCACACTCACACTCACTGTCACACTCACACTCACTGTCACACTCACACTCACTGTCACACTCACTGTCACACTCACACTCACTGTCACACTCTCACTCACTGTCACACTCACTGTCACACTCACACTCACTGTCACACTCACACTCACTGTCACACTCACTGTCACACTCTCACTCACTGTCACACTCACACTCACTGTCACACTCACACTCACTGTCACACTCTCACTCACTGTCACACTCACTGTCACACTCACACTCACTGTCACACTCACACTCACTGTCACACTCACTGTCACACTCACTGTCACACTCACACTCACTGTCACACTCACACTCACTGTCACACTCACACTCACTGTCACACTCTCACTCACTGTCACACTCTCACTCACTGTCACACTCACTCACTGTCACACTGACACTCACTGTCACACTCACTGTCACACTCACTCACTGTCACACTCACACTCACTGTCACACTCACACTCACTGTCACACTCACTGTCACACTCACACTCACTGTCACACTCACTGTCACACTCTCACTCACTGTCACACTCACACTCACTGTCACACTCACACTCACTGTCACACTCACACTCACTGTCACACTCACTGTCACACTCACACTCACTGTCACACTCACTGTCACACTCACACTCACTGTCACACTCACACTCACTGTCACACACTCACTGTCACACTCACTGTCACACTCACTGTCACACTCACACTCACTGTTACACTCACTGTCACACTCACACTCACTGTCACACTCTCACTCACTGTCACACTCACTGTCACACTCTCACTCACTGTCACACTCACACTCACTGTCACACTCACACTCACTGTCACACTCACTGTCACACTCACTGTCACACTCACACTCACTGTCACACTCTCACTCACTGTCACACTCTCACTCACTGTCACACTCTCACTCACTGTCACACTCTCACTCACTGTCACACTCACTGTCACACTCACACTCACTGTCACACTCACACTCACTGTCACACTCTCACTCACTGTCACACTCACACTCACTGTCACACTCTCACTCACTGTCACACTCACTGTCACACTCACACTCACTGTCACACTCACTGTCACACTCACACTCACTGTCACACTCACACTCACTGTCACACTCACACTCACTGTCACACTCACTGTCACACTCTCAATCACACTCACTCTCACACTCACTGTCACACTCACTGTCACACTCTCACTCACTGTCACACTCACACTCACTGTCACACTCACACTCACTGTCACACTCACTGTCACACTCACTGTCACACTCACTGTCACACTCACACTCACTGTCACACTCACTGTCGCACTCACACTCACTGTCACACTCACTGTCACACTCACTGTCACACTCACTGTCACACACTCACTGTCAAACTCACACTCACTGTCACACTCACACTCACTGTCACACTCACACTCACTGTCACACTCACTGTCACACTCACACTCACTGTCACACTCACTGTCACACTCACACTCACTGTCACACTCACACTCACTGTCACACTCTCACTCACTGTCACACTCTCACTCACTGTCACACTCACTGTCACACTCACACTCACTGTCACACTCACTGTCACACTCTCACTCACTGTCACACTCACACTCACTGCCACACTCTCACTCACTGTCACACTCTCACTCACTGTCACACTCACACTCACTGTCACACTCACTGTCACACTCACACTCACTGTCACACTCACTGTCACACTCACACTCACTGTCACACTCACACTCACTGTCACACTCACTGTCACACTCTCACTCACTGTCACACTCACTCACTGTCACACTCACACTCACTGTCACACTCACTGTCACACTCACACTCACTATCACACTCACACTCACTGTCACACTCACACTCACTGTCACACTCACTGTCACACACTCACTGTCACACTCACACTCACTGTCACACACTCACTGTCACACTCACTGTCACACTCACTGTCACACTCTCACTCACTGTCACACTCTCACTCACTGTCACACTCACACTCACTGTCACACTCACTGTCACACTCTCACTCACTGTCACACTCACTGTCACACTCACACTCACTATCACACTCACACTCACTGTCACACTCACACTCACTGTCACACTCACTGTCACACACTCACTGTCACACACTCACTGTCACACTCACACTCACTGTCACACTCACTGTCACACTCACACTCACTGTCACACTCACACTCACTGTCACACTCACACTCACTGTCACACTCACACTCACTGTCACACTCTCACTCACTGTCACACTCTCACTCACTGTCACACTCACACTCACTGTCACACTCACACTCACTGTCACACTCACACTCACTGTCACACTCACACTCACTGTCACACTCACTGTCACACTCACACTCACTGTCACACTCACACTCACTGTCACACTCACTGTCACACTCACTGTCACACTCTCACCCACTGTCACACTCATACTCACTGTCACACTCACACTCACTGCCACACTCTCACTCACTGTCACACTCTCACTCACTGTCACACTCACTGTCACACTCACACTCACTGTCACACTCACTGTCACACTCTCACTCACTGTCACACTCACACTCACTGTCACACTCACACTCACTGTCACATTCATTGTCACACTCACACTCACTGTCACACTCACACTCACTATCACACTCACACTCACTGTCACACTCACACTCACTGTCACACTCACTGTCACACACTCACTGTCACACTCACACTCACTGTCACACTCACACTCACTGTCACACTCACTGTCACACTCACTGTCACACTCACACTCACTGTCACACTCTCACTCACTGTCACACTCTCACTCACTGTCACACTCACACTCACTGTCACACTCACACTCACTGTCACACTCTCACTCACTGTCACACTCACACTCACTGTCACACTCACTGTCACACTCACTGTCACACTCTCACTCACTGTCACACTCACACTCACTGTCACACTCACACTCACTGTCACACTCACACTCACTGTCACACTCACTGTCACACACTCACTGTCACACACTCACTGTCACACTCACACTCACTGTCACACTCACTGTCACACTCACACTCACTGTCACACTCACACTCACTGTCACACTCACACTCACTGTCACACTCACTATCACACTCTCACACTGTCACACTCACTGTCACACTCACACTCACTGTCACACTCACACTCACTGTCACACTCACACTCACTGTCACACTCACTGTCACACTCACACTCACTGTCACACTCTCACTCACTGTCACACTCACACTCACTGTCACACTCACTGTCACACTCACTGTCACACTCACACTCACTGTCACACTCTCACTCACTGTCACACTCTCACTCACTGTCACACTCTCACTCACTGTCACACTCACACTCACTGTCACACTCACACTCACTGTCACACTCACTGTCACACTCACACTCACTGTCACACTCTCACTCACTGTCACACTCACTGTCACACTCACTGTCACACTCACTGTCACACTCTCACTCACTGTCACACTCTCACTCACTGTCACACTCACACTCACTGTCACACTCACACTCACTGTCACACTCTCACTCACTGTCACACTCACACTCACTGTCACACTCACTGTCACACTCACACTCACTGTCACACTCTCACTCACTGTCACACTCTCACTCACTGTCACACTCACACTCACTGTCACACTCACACTCACTGTCACACTCACACTCACTGTCACACTCTCACTCACTGTCACACTCACACTCACTGTCACACTCACACTCACTGTCACACTCACTGTCACACTCACACTCACTGTCACACTCTCACTCACTGTCACACTCACACTCACTGTCACACTCACACTCACTGTCACACTCACTGTCACACTCACACTCACTGTCACACTCACACTCACTGTCACACACTCACTGTCACACTCACACTCACTGTCACACTCTCACTCACACACTCACTGTCACACTCACACTCACTGTCACACTCTCACTGATCCTCAACACCAAAGTGTGTTCACGCTCAGTTCATGTCACCGCCTTGACACTTTCTGAATTGTCTCCACCATGGCCTTCACGTGGTCTGGCAACACGGCTTTACCACACAATACTGACGGTGAAAACTAACACGTGCGACATCATTGCATGGCTTCTGGGATGTACTCCCCGCGGCTCTTCAAAGACATTTCGGGGTTGTACTTTGTGTCGATTGAAACAAGAAAATAATAATAATAATAATGATGATGCTCCTGAACAAGCTCCAAGCAGGTTGGATATACACGTCGGACAGAATCACGTCGGAGAGCGATTTTAAGTTAAGACTCTGTTGTTCGCCCGAAAAAGTCAGGGCCTCAAGCCCCTTTGTCGTCAGTGTTTGGTGACTATCTCTAAGCGTCGTCATGAACGATTGCCACTCGCGATCCATGAGGTCACCACAGGTCGAGCGGAAGCCGGGAGCACCCGGAGGAAAAGCGGCGTGCGCGTGTGCGAGGGGGCAACGCGCTATCCCTCACAGGAGCGAGAGGTTTAATGTCAGCCCCGGCCACTCTGCTGGACGACGTTCTGCTGCCGAGCCCGGTTACTGCGCGTCCAGGGAAAGGGGCATCACCACCACGCATAATCATCAATCAGCCATCACCACCACCACTTACCATCATCACCACGTATCATCATTAGCCATCATAACCACCACTTACCATCACCACCACGCATAATCATCAATCAGCCATCACCACCACCACCACTTACCATCACCACCACGCATAATCATCAATCAGCCATCACCACCACCACTTACCATCACCACCACGCATAATCATTAATCAGCCATCACCACCACCACTTACCATCATCACCACGTATCATCATTAGCCATCACCACCACCACTTACCATCATTACCACGTATCATCATTAATCAGCCATCACCACCACCACTTACCATCATCACCACGCATAATCATTAATCAGCCATCACCACCACCACTTACCATCACCACCACGCATAATCATTACTCACCCATCACCACCACCACTTACCATCATCACCACGCATCATCATTAATCAGCCATCACCACCACCACTAACCATCATCACCACGCATAATCATTAATCAGCCATCACCACCACCACTTACCATCACCACCACGCATAATCATTAATCAGCCATCACCACCACCACTTACCATCATCACCACACATAATCATTAATCAGCCATCACCACCACCACTAACCATCATCACCACGCATAATCATTACTCACCCATCACCACCACCACTTACCATCACCACCACCACGCATAATCATTACTCACCCATCACCACCACCACTTACCATCACCACCACGCATAATCATCAATCACCCATCACCACCACCACTTACCATCACCACCACGCATAATCATTACTCACCCATCACCACCACCACTTACCATCATCACCACGCATAATCATTAATCAGCCATCACCACCACCACTTACCATCACCACCACGCATAATCATTAATCAGCCATCACCACCACCACTTACCATCATCACCATGTATCATCATTAATCAGCCATCACCACCACCACTTACCACCACGCATAATCATTAATCAGCCATCACCACCACCACTTACCATCACCACCACGCATAATCATTAATCAGCCATCACCACCACCACTTACCATCACCACCACGCATAATCATTAATCAGCCATCACCACCACCACTTACCATCACCACCACGCATAATCATCAATCAGCCATCACCACCACCACTTACCATCACCACCACGCATAATCATTAATCAGCCATCACCACCACCACTTACCATCACCACCACGCATAATCATTAATCAGCCATCACCACCACCACTTACCATCACCACCACGCATAATCATTAATCAGCCATCACCACCACCACTTACCATCACCACCACGCATAATCATTAATCAGCCATCACCACCACCACTTACCATCACCACCACGCATAATCATTAATCAGCCATCACCACCACCACTTACCATCATCACCACGCATAATCATCAATCAGCCATCACCACCACCACTTACCATCACCACCACGCATAATCATTAATCAGCCATCACCACCACCACTTACCATCACCACCACGCATAATCATCAATCAGCCATCACCACCACCACTTACCATCACCACCACGCATAATCATTAATCAGCCATCACCACCACCACTTACCATCACCACCACGCATAATCATTAATCAGCCATCACCACCACCACTTACCATCATCACCACGCATAATCATTAATCAGCCATCACCACCACCACTTACCATCACCACCACGCATAATCATCAATCAGCCATCACCACCACCACTTACCATCATCACCACGCATAATCATTACTCACCCATCACCACCACCACTTACCATCATCACCACGAATAATCATAAATCACCCATCACCACCACCACTTACCATCATTACCACGTATCATCATTAATCAGCCATCACCACCACCACCACTAACCATCATCACCACGCATAATCATTAATCAGCCATCACCACCACCACTTACCATCACCACCATGCATAATCATTACTCACCCATCACCACCACCACTTACCATCATCACCACGCATAATCATAAATCACCCATCACCACCACCACTTACCATCATTACCACGTATCATCATTAATCAGCCATCACCACCACCACTAACCATCATCACCACGCATAATCATTAATCAGCCATCACCACCACCACTTACCATCACCACCACGCATAATCATTAATCAGCCATCACCACCACCACTTACCATCACCACCACCACGCATAATCATTAATCACCCATCACCACCACCACTTACCATCACCACCACGCATAATCATTAATCACCCATCACCACCACCACTTACCATCACCACCACGCATAATCATTAATCAGCCATCACCACCACCACTTACCATCATCACCACGCATAATCATTAATCAGCCATCACCACCACCACTTACCATCACCACCACGCATAATCATTAATCAGCCACCACCACTTACCATCACCACCACGCATAATCATTAATCAGCCATCACCACCACCACTTACCATCACCACCACGCATAATCATTAATCAGCCATCACCACCACCACTTACCATCACCACCACGCATTATCATTAATCAGCCATCACCACCACCACTTACCATCACCACCACGCATAATCATTAATCAGCCATCACCACCACCACTTACCATCACCACCACGCATAATCATTAATCAGCCATCACCACCACCACTTACCATCACCACCACGCATAATCATTAATCAGCCATCACCACCACCACTTACCATCACCACCACGCATAATCATTAATCAGCCATCACCACCACCACTTACCATCACCACCACGCATAATCATTAATCAGCCATCACCACCACCACTTACCATCACCACCACGCATAATCATTAATCAGCCATCACCACCACCACTTACCATCACCACCACGCATAATCATTAATCAGCCATCACCACCACCACTTACCATCACCACCACGCATAATCATTAATCAGCCATCACCACCACCACTTACCATCACCACCACGCATAATCATTAATCACCCATCACCACCACCACTTACCATCACCACCACGCATAATCATCAATCACCCATCACCACCACCACTTACCATCATCACCACGTATCATCATTAGCCATCTTCTTTGGCTCTTTCGGTAAAGTCACCACCACGTAGAATGAGAATAAAATAATAAATTGATAAAGTAAAATAACACAATAATATTGTATAATAAAATAATAAATTGATAAAATAACACAATATTGTATAATAAAATAATAAATTGATAAAATAACATAACACAATAATATTGTATAATAAAATAATAAATTGATAAAATAATAAATTAATAAAATAACAAAATAATATTGTATAATAAAATAATATATTGATAAAATAACATAACACAATAATATTGTATAATAAAATAATAAATTGATAAAATAACACAATATTGTATAATAAAATAATAAATTGATAAAATAACATAACACAATAATATTGTATAATAAATTGATAAAATAATAAATTAATAAAATAACACAATAATATTGTATAATAAAATAATAAATTGATAAAATAACATAACACAATAATATTGTATAATAAAATAATAAATTGATAAAATTAAATAACACAATAATATTGTATAATAAAATAATAAATTGATAACATAATAAATTGATAAAATAACACAATAATAATATTCTCAGGACGTTTCGGCCACAACACAAGCGGCCTCCATCAGGTGAAGGGACGAGACTGTCTGGTAGGACATCACTCCAGCGCTGTCCTCCAGACAGTCTCGTCCCTTCACCTGATGAAGGCCGCTTGTGTTGTGGCCGAAACGTCGTGAGAATATTATTGTGTTATTTTATTTTATCAATTTATTATTTTATTCTCATTCTACGTGGTGGTGACTTTACCGAAGGAACCAAAGAAGATGAATCATTGCAGTCACGAAAGCTTTAAATCGAAATCATTAGCCATCATAACCACCCATCATCCTCACCACCCATCATCAGCACGGCCACTCATTACCACCACAACTCATCATCATCATCAACATAAATCACCCATCACCACCACGTACCATCATCACCACGTATCATCATTAGCCATCATAACCACCAATCATCATCATCATCACCAGCACCCATAAACATCTCCAGCACCCATCATCACCACGGCCACTCATTACCACCACAACTCATCATCATCATCATCAACATAAATCACCCATCACCACCACTTACCATCATCACCACGTATCATCATTAGCCATCATAACCACCCATCATCATCACCAGCACCCATAAACATCTCCAGCACCCATCATCACCACGGCCACTCATTACCACCACAACTCATCATCATCATCAACATAAATCACCCATCACCACCACTTACCATCATCACCACGTATCATCATTAGCCATCATAACCACCCATCATCATCATCATCACCAGCACCCATAAACATCTCCAGCACCCATCATCACCACGGCCACCAATTACCACCACAACTCATCATCATCATCAACATAAATCACCCATCACCACCACTTACCATCATCACCACGTATCATCGATAACCATCATAACCACCCATCATCATCATCACCAGCACCCATAAACATCTCCAGCACCCATCATCACCACGGCCACCAATTACCACCACAACTCATCATCATCATCAACATAAATCACCCATCACCACCACTTACCATCATCACCACGTATCATCATTAGCCATCATAACCACCAATCATCATCATCACCAGCACCCATAAACATCTCCAGCACCCATCATCACTACGGCCACCAATTACCACCACAACTCATCATCATCATCAACATAAATCACCCATCACCACCACTTACCATCATCACCACGTATCATCATTAGCCATCATAACCACCAATCATCATCATCACCAGCACCCATAAACATCTCCAGCACCCATCATCACCACGGCCACTCATTACCACCACAACTCATCATCATCAACATAAATCACCCATCACCACCACTTACCATCATCACCACGTATCATCATTAGCCATCATAACCACCCATTATCATCACCAGCACCCATAAACATCTCCAGCACCCATCATCACCACGGCCACCAATTACCACCACAACTCATCAACATAAATCACCCATCACCACCACCACTTACCATCATCACCACGTATCATCATTAGCCATCATAACCACCCATCATCATCACCAGCACCCATAAACATCTCCAGCACCCATCATCACCACGGCCACTCATTACCACCACAACTCATCATCAACATAAATCACCCATCACCACCACTTACCATCATCACCACGTATCATCATTAGCCATCATAACCACCCATCATCATCATCACCAGCACCCATAAACATCTCCAGCACCCATCATCACCACGGCCACCAATTACCACCACAACTCATCATCATCATCAACATAAATCACCCATCACCACCACTTACCATCATCACCACATATCATCATTAGCCATCATAACCACCCATCATCATCATCACCAGCACCCATAAACATCTCCAGCACCCATCATCACCACGGCCACCAATTACCACCACAACTCATCATCATCAACATAAATCACCCATCACCACCACTTACCATCATCACCACGTATCATCATTAGCCATCATAACCACCCATTATCATCATCATCACCAGCACCCATAAACATCTCCAGCACCCATCATCACCACGGCCACCAATTACCACCACAACTCATCATCATCACCATCAACATAAATCACCCATCACCACCACTTACCATCATCACCACGTATCATCGATAGCCATCTTCTTTGGTTCTTTCGGTAAAGTCACCACCACCACGTAGAATGAGAATAAAATAATAAATTGATACAATAAAATAACACAATAATATTGTATAATAAAATAATAAATTGATAAAATAATAAATTAATAAAATAGCACAATAATATTGTGTAATAAAATAATAAATTGATAAAATAACATAACACAATAATATTGTATAATAAAATAATAAATTGATAAAATTAAATAACACAATAATATTGTATAATAAAATAATAAATTGATAACATAATAAATTGATAAAATAACACAATAATAATATTCTCAGGACGTTTCGGCCACAACACAAGCGGCCTCCATCAGGTGAAGGGACGAGACTGTCTGGTAGGACATCACTCCAGCGCTGTCCTCCAGACAGTCTCGTCCCTTCACCTGATGAAGGCCGCTTGTGTTGTGGCCAAAACGTCGTGAGAATATTATTGTGTTATTTTATTTTATCAATTTATTATTTTATTCTCATTCTACGTGGTGGTGACTTTACCGAAGGAACCAAAGAAGATGAATCATTGCAGTCACGAAAGCTTTAAATCGAAATCATTAGCCATCATAACCACCCATCATCCTCACCACCCATCATCAGCACGGCCACTCATTACCACCACAACTCATCATCATCATCAACATAAATCACCCATCACCACCACGTACCATCATCACCACGTATCATCATTAGCCATCATAACCACCAATCATCATCATCATCACCAGCACCCATAAACATCTCCAGCACCCATCATCACCACGGCCACTCATTACCACCACAACTCATCATCATCAACATAAATCACCCATCACCACCACTTACCATCATCACCACGTATCATCATTAGCCATCATAACCACCCATCATCATCACCAGCACCCATAAACATCTCCAGCACCCATCATCACCACGGCCACTCATTACCACCACAACTCATCATCATCATCAACATAAATCACCCATCACCACCACTTACCATCATCACCACGTATCATCATTAGCCATCATAACCACCCATCATCATCATCATCACCAGCACCCATAAACATCTCCAGCACCCATCATCACCACGGCCACCAATTACCACCACAACTCATCATCATCATCAACATAAATCACCCATCACCACCACTTACCATCATCACCACGTATCATCGATAACCATCATAACCACCCATCATCATCATCACCAGCACCCATAAACATCTCCAGCACCCATCATCACCACGGCCACCAATTACCACCACAACTCATCATCATCATCAACATAAATCACCCATCACCACCACTTACCATCATCACCACGTATCATCATTAGCCATCATAACCACCAATCATCATCATCACCAGCACCCATAAACATCTCCAGCACCCATCATCACTACGGCCACCAATTACCACCACAACTCATCATCATCATCAACATAAATCACCCATCACCACCACTTACCATCATCACCACGTATCATCATTAGCCATCATAACCACCAATCATCATCATCACCAGCACCCATAAACATCTCCAGCACCCATCATCACCACGGCCACTCATTACCACCACAACTCATCATCATCAACATAAATCACCCATCACCACCACTTACCATCATCACCACGTATCATCATTAGCCATCATAACCACCCATTATCATCACCAGCACCCATAAACATCTCCAGCACCCATCATCACCACGGCCACCAATTACCACCACAACTCATCATCATCATCAACATAAATCACCCATCACCACCACCACTTACCATCATCACCACGTATCATCATTAGCCATCATAACCACCCATCATCATCACCAGCACCCATAAACATCTCCAGCACCCATCATCACCACGGCCACTCATTACCACCACAACTCATCATCAACATAAATCACCCATCACCACCACTTACCATCATCACCACGTATCATCATTAGCCATCATAACCACCCATTATCATCATCACCAGCACCCATAAACATCTCCAGCACCCATCATCACCACGGCCACCAATTACCACCACAACTCATCATCATCATCAACATAAATCACCCATCACCACCACTTACCATCATCACCACATATCATCATTAGCCATCATAACCACCCATCATCACCAGCACCCATAAACATCTCCAGCACCCATCATCACCACGGCCACCAATTACCACCACAACTCATCATCATCATCAACATAAATCACCCATCACCACCACCACTTACCATCATCACCACGTATCATCATTAGCCATCATAACCACCCATCATCATCATCACCAGCACCCATAAACATCTCCAGCACCCATCATCACCACGGCCACCAATTACCACCACAACTCATCATCATCAACATAAATCACCCATCACCACCACTTACCATCATCACCACGTATCATCATTAGCCATCATAACCACCCATTATCATCACCAGCACCCATAAACATCTCCAGCACCCATCATCACCACGGCCACCAATTACCACCACAACTCATCATCATCATCATAAATCACCCATCACCACCACCACTTACCATCATCACCACGTATCATCATTAGCCATCATAACCACCCATCATCATCATCACCAGCACCCATAAACATCTCCAGCACCCATCATCACCACGGCCACTCATTACCACCACAACTCATCATCATCAACATAAATCACCCATCACCACCACTTACCATCATCACCACGTATCATCATTAGCCATCATAACCACCCATTATCATCACCAGCACCCATAAACATCTCCAGCACCCATCATCACCACGGCCACCAATTACCACCACAACTCATCATCATCATCAACATAAATCACCCATCACCACCACTTACCATCATCACCACGTATCATCATTAGCCATCATAACCACCCATCATCATCACCAGCACCCATAAACATCTCCAGCACCCATCATCACCACGGCCACTCATTACCACCACAACTCATCATCATCATCAACATAAATCACCCATCACCACCACTTACCATCATCACCACGTATCATCATTAGCCATCATAACCACCCATCATCATCATCACCAGCACCCATAAACATCTCCAGCACCCATCATCACCACGGCCACCAATTACCACCACAACTCATCATCATCATCAACATAAATCACCCATCACCACCACTTACCATCATCACCACACATCATCATTAGCCATCATAACCACCCATCATCACCAGCACCCATAAACATCTCCAGCACCCATCATCACCATGGCCACCAATTACCACCACAACTCATCATCATCATCATCAACATAAATCACCCATCACCACCACCACTTACCATCATCACCACGTATCATCATTAGCCATCATAACCACCCATCATCATCATCACCAGCACCCATAAACATCTCCAGCACCCATCATCACCACGGCCACCAATTACCACCACAACTCATCATCATCATCAACATAAATCACCCATCACCACCACTTACCATCATCACCACGTATCATCATTAGCCATCATAGCCACCCATTATCATCACCAGCACCCATAAACATCTCCAGCACCCATCATCACCACGGCCACTCATTACCACCACAACTCATCATCATCATCATCAACATAAATCACCCATCACCACCACTTACCATCATCACCACGTATCATCATTAGCCATCATAACCACCCATCATCATCATCACCAGCACCCATCATCACTACGGCCACCAATTACCACCACAACTCATCATCATCATCATAAACCACCTATCAACACTAACAGCCATCATCATCATCATCATCACCATCCATCACGTTACCAATCATCATCATCATCCATCGCAATCACAACTCATCATAATTACAATCCATCATAATCAATCACCACCAATCATGATCACCACCCACTATCCTCACCACCCATCGTCATCATCACCATCCATCACAATCACCACCATCATGAACCATCGTCACCCATCATCATCACCACCACCACCACCTATAATCACCACGGCCACCCATTACCACCACAACCCATCAACATAAATCACCCATCAACACCACCAACCATCACAACATCGCCGATCATCATCACCCATCATCATTGTTATCATCAGTCATCATAATTACCACCAATCATCATCAGCACCTATCATCACCAACCATCATCATCACCATCCTTTATCACCACCCACGATCATAAACCACCTATCAACACCAACACCCATCATCATCACCATCCATCATGTTATCATAATCACCACCTATCATAATCAATCACCACCCATCATCATCACCACCCAGTATCATCATCACCATCCATCATCATCATAAACACACATTATCATCAACCACCTATCAACAACATGACCCATCATCACCAACACCAACCATCATTATCACCATCCAGAAACATCATGAACCATCGTCACCCAACATCACCACCACCTACCCATCATCATCATCACCACCCATCACGATCACCATCATCATCACCACCCATCACGATCACCATCATCATCATCACCACCCATCACGATCACCAACATCATCACCACCACCACCTACCCATCATCATCACCACCCATCACGATCACCAACATCATCACCACCACCTACCCATCATCATCACCACCCATCACGATCACCAACATCATCACCACCACCACCACCACCCATCATCATCAACACCCATCACGATCACCAACATCACCACCACCACCACCACCACCCATCATCACCACCACCCATCACGATCACCAACATCATCATCACCACCCATCAAGATCACCAACATCATCATCACCACCACCTACCCATCATCATCACCACCCATCACGATCACCATCATCATCATCACCACCCATCACGATCACCATCATCACCACCCATCACGATCACCAACATCATCACCACCACCACCTACCCATCATCACCACCACCCATCACGATCACCAACATCATCATCACCACCCATCACGATCACCATCATCATCATCACCACCCACCCATCACCACCACCACCCATCACGATCACCAACATCATCATCACCACCCATCACGATCACCATCATGAACCATCATCACCACCACCACCACCACCCATCATAAATTAACACATATCTACAAATATAGCTATGTAAACCGACAGAGGCAAACACAACAGACACGCACAACTAAACAATCTCTTTAACTCCTTAATAATAAGAATTCCCACATCACCCGTGCCAGGCTAGGTGCACGCAGACAAATCCATTCCACGATGATTTATGCGTAACTCAAAATTCACAATTAGTACTACCACCACCTCACTCGCTTAAAACATAACTACACAGTTTAACAATAAAACCACGAATTTAAAGGTGAATAGACCAATGAGATGGTGTTCTATATACGCTTGCAATTTAATGAATGAAATAAAAGATAATAATTCCAATTATACAACAATAAATGATAATGAATACGAAGCCTGAGGCCTAGGTGTATGCCAGGCCTCCCGACAGTCCTCGCCGCAGGAATGTGGACATCACAAACATCAGCACAAAGCGAGGGGGCAAATGTTTACTTTCTGTAGCGTGATTTGTAATAATTAAAGACTACAAATACTACTAACTCACTCTCACTAACTCACTCTCACTAACTCACTCTCACTAACTCACTCTCACTAACTCACTGTCTCTCACTAACTCACTCTCACTAACTCACTGTCTCTCACTAACTCACTGTCTCTCACTAACTCACTCTCACTAACTCACTCTCACTAACTCACTCTCACTAACTCACTGTCTCTCACTAACTCACTCTCACTAACTCACTCTCACTAACTCACTGTCTCTCACTAACCCACTCTCACTAACTCACTGTCTCTCACTAATTCACTCTCACTAACTCACTCTCACTAACTCACTCTCACTAACTCACTCTCACCAACTCACTCTCACTAACTCACTCTCACTAACTCACTCTCACTAACTCACTGTCTCTCACTAACTCACTCTCACTAACTCACTCTCACCAACTCACTCTCACTAACTCACTCTCACTAACTCACTCTCACTAACTCACTCTCACTAACTCACTCTCACTAACTCACTAACTCACTCTCACTAACTCACTCTCACTAACTCACTCTCACTAACTCACTCTCACTAACTCACTGTCTCTCACTAACTCACTCTCACTAACTCACTCTCACTAACTCACTCTCACTAACTCACTCTCACTAACTCACTCTCACTAACTCACTCTCACTAACTCACTCTCACTAACTCACTGTCTCACTAACTCACTTCCTCTCACTAACTCACTCTCACTAACTCACTCTCACTAACTCACTGTCTCGCACTAACTCACTCTCACTAACTCACTCTCACTAACTCACTGTCACTAACTCACTGTCACTAACTCACTGTCTCTCACTAACTCACTCTCACTAACTCACTGTCTCTCACTAACTCACTCTCGCTAACTCACTCTCACTAACTCACTCTCACTAACTCACTCTCACTAACTCACTCTCACTAACTCACTGTCACTAACTCACTCTCACTAACTCACTCTCACTAACTCACTCTCACTAACTCACTGTCTCTCACTAACTCACTCTCACTAACTCACTCTCACTAACTCACTCTCACTAACTCTCTCTCACTAACTCACTCTCACTAACTCACTCTCACTAACTCACTCTCACTAACTCACTCTCACTAACAAACTGTCTCTCACTAACTCACTCTCACTAACTCACTCTCACTAACTCACGCTCTCTCACTAACTCACTCTCACTAACTCACTCTCACTAACTCACTCTCACTAACTCACTCTCACTAACTCACTGTCTCTCACTAACTCACTCTCACTAACTCACTGTCACTAACTCACTCTCACTAACTCACTCTCACTAACTCACTGTCTCTCACCAACTCTCTCTCACTAACTCACTCTCACTAACTCCCTCTCACTAACTCACTCTCACTAACTCACTCTCACTAACTCACTCTCACTAACTCACTCTCACTAACTCACTCTCACTAACTCACTCTCACTAACTCACGCTCACTAACTCACTCTCACTAACTCTCACTAACTCACTCTCACTAACTCACTCTCACTAACTCACTGTCTCTCACTAACTCACTCTCACTAACTCACTCTCACTAACTCACTGTCTCTCACTAACTCACTCTCACTAACTCACTCTCACTAACTCACTCTTACTAACTCACGCTCACTAACTCACTCTCACTAACTCACTCTCACTAACTCACTCTCACTAACTCACGCTCACTAACTCACTCTCACTAACTCACTGTCTCACTAACTCACTCTCACTAACTCACTCTCACTAACTCACTCTCACTAACTCACCCTCACTAACTCACTCTCACTAACTCACTCTCACTAACTCACTCTCACTAACTCACTGTCTCTCACTAACTCACTCTCACTAACTCACTCTCACTAACTCACTCTCACTAACTCACTGTCTCACTAACTCACTGTCTTTCACTAACTCACTCTCACTAACTCACTCTCACTAACTCACTGTCTCTCACTAACTCACTCTCACTAACTCACTCTCACTAACTCACTCTCACTAACTCACTGTCTCACTAACTCACTCTCACTAACTCACTCTCACTAACTCACTCTCACTAACTCACTCTCACTAACTAACTCACTGTCTCTCACTAACTCACTGTCCCTCACTCTATCACACTCACTGACTCACTCTGCTACACTCACTCAACCTCTAACGCACTCAATCTCACACCCACTCACCCACTCACTCATCCACTCACTCAATCTCACACCCACCCACTCACTCTCTCACCCACTCGCTCACCCACCCACTCGCTCACCCACCCGCCCACTCGCTCATTCACCCACTCACTCACCCACCCACTCGCTCATTCACCCACTCACTCACCCACTCGCTCACCCACCCGCCCACTCGATCATTCACCCACCCACTCACCCACCCACTCGCTCATTCACCCACTCACTCACCCACCCACTCGCTCACCCACCCACTCGCTCACCCACCCACTCACCCACTCACTCACCCACTCACTCACTCACCCACTCGCTCACCCACCCACTCGCTCACCCACCCACTCGCTCACCCACCCGCCCACTCGCTCATTCACCCACTCACTCACCCACCCACTCGCTCACCCACCCACTCACTCACCCACCCACTCGCTCATTCACCCACTCACTCACCCACCCACTCGCTCACCCACTCACTCACTCACCCACTCACTCACTCACCCACTCACCACTCACCCACTCACCACCCACTCACTCACCCACTCACTCACTCACCCACTCGCTCACCCACCCACTCGCTCACCCACCCGCCCACTCGCTCATTCACCCACTCACTCACCCACCCACTCGCTCACCCACCCACTCACTCACCCACCCACTCGCTCATTCACCCACTCACTCACCCACCCACTCGCTCACCCACTCACCCACTCACCACCCACTCACCACCCACTCACTCACCCACCCACCCACTCACTCACTCACCCACTCACCACTCACCCACTCAATCTCTCACCCGCTCACCCACGCTGCGTTGACCAACGGCGTCTGCACTCGAACCCAGGCCTCTCCTGTTTCCGGTCCCAAGCACCGCTCCACGTGACGTCACATCCTCTACGTCACAGCCACGCCTCCACCCACAGTCCAGAGCAATGCGCCCGAGGGAGCTGCTGAGGAATTATTTTGAGATCGAATCCTCAACGATGGAGCGCGTCCCTGTTGATGATGGGCGTTGTTCATTTTTATATCTTACACTTTGACCACAAACTAACGCTCAATTATTTTTTTTTTCATATATATAAGTTGATATTTTAGATTTTCTGCATTAAAATTAGAACTGTTGGATGGGTTACTTGGCATGCCCGGATATTTTGCTGTTAAAGTCAGTGTTTAGACCCCAAGCGAGTCAGCATTTAAAACGAGCATAACTAACCCTGCTTAAATGCCAAAGAATATGAATAGCATGCCTACAATTACTGCGTTCTGATTGCCGGTACAATCGCGCCCTACATTATATCCGTTGAATGTTGTTCAACATTGGTGAGGCGTCTTGCCTTTAAGTTCAGGCTGTTGTATACGGCCCTTTTTCCGCAATTAATATCAATAAAAAATATTTGGCGATATATATTTTTTAAATAGTAACCTAAAGGAGTAAATAAACACCCACTAACTCATCCCAGCTACCAGCAGATGGAGGTCGCAAAAAGGCCATTAAAAAAATCAATAATGAAAGCCGAGGCCCTCCCCTCGAACCCCAGGCCACCAGGAGATGAACCATAAAAGGTAATGAACCAAGTCAAAAGGAGACGGGAGGGGGGGGAGCGAGGGAGTGAAACACTCGAAGGGAATTCCAGTCGCCAAGGGCTCCATCTTGAGGATCCTAGACAGTGTGAAGCCACGCGCACAAGCGAGTTTAAACAATTTCGCTCGCTATTAAAGCAACGGTTAAAGTTCAGAACTCAGCTACAAGCATAAGCTAACATTGTCGATCCTCACACTCACTACAATTAAAAACCAGGCCACAATCTACGTCCGTGAATCATCGCCCATTTATTCATTCGATGCCAAATGTTATTTTCGCCTTCAATAATTTTCTACACGTCCTGACCGAAGCATCAAGAATAGTTCTGGCAGTCAGGGTTATTCCTAAGTCAAAACAGAATTCTCTAACCTCAGGACATCAGGAAGTAAATGGAATAAATGATAACCCAAACATAATAGCCCGGACCCTCGGATACAGATGAGGAGCAAAAGTTAATACAATGTTAAATCACAAATCTTGGGGAACATAAACAAATAATAATGATGCAGTGTTAAATCATCAAGAGTTATCGAGAAGAGATGAGGCAGAATGGGTCACGCTTACACAGCCAGGATGAACTGTGTCCCAGAGAGACCCCGGCCGCCTTTGTCTTCCCGCAGCACGGGAGAGCAGGAATTAACACCAGAGCGAAGGAATTACTCTTTACTCTTTGGTTCTATTCGGTAAAGTCACGTAGGTAAAAAAAATACAACAACAAAAATCACGACGTTTCGGCCACAACACAAGTGGCCTTCATCAGGTGAAGGGACCAGGCTGTCTGGAGGACAGCGCTGGAGTGAAACATACAGCCACGCTCAGACCGCGGACCTTTAGGCTGTGTGCGAGAAACAGCTTGAAGGTCCCTCAGACAGTGTTTAATATTCCCCAAACTTCCGAATCACTGTCAGGCTCAGCTCTTTGAAATCGTTCCTAACCTTATAGGAATAGGTTTTACCCCTTTTAACTGGCACAAAAACTGACACCTTTATTCAAGGCATCGTGTTTGCAATGACCACAACACAAGCAGTCAAAATGCAAACAAGAAAGACAACTCTGATAATGATATTGGCACTGTCCTTGAATTTGATTGGTCCACACCAGAGACAGCTTTTCTTAGAGCCCTTTAGTCTCCATTGGTGTTGGACCAGAAGACGCCAAAAGGCGTACAACTCAAAAACAGCGCACTATCAGAGTATTGAGGGCTCGGGGTGAGCATTTACATTATGAGACCTCCTTTGCCAGAAACAAGATATAGGAATAGGTTTTACCCTTTTAACAAGACTAGGCTCTAAGAAAAGCTGTCTCGGGTGTGGACCAATCAAATTCAAGGACAGTGCCAATATTATTATCAGAGTTGTCTTTCTTGTGTTTGCATTTTGACTGCTTGTGTTGTGGTTATTGCAAACACGATGCCTTGAATAAAGGTGTCAGTTTTTGTGTGCCAGTTAAAAGGGTAAAACCTATTCCTATATCTTGTTTCTGGCAAAGGAGGTCTCATAATGTAAATGCTCACCCCGAGCCCTCAATACTCTGATGGTGCGCTGTTTTTGAGTTGTACGCCTTTTGGCGTCTTCTGGTCCAACACCAGTGGAGAGACTAAAGGGCCTCTAAGAAAAGCTGTCTCTGGTGTGGACCAATCAAATTCAAGGACAGTGCCAATAATATTATTATTATCAGAGTTGTCTTTTTGTGTTTGTATTTTGACTGCTTGTGTTGTGGTTATTGCAAACACGATGCCTTGAATAAAGGTGTCAGTTTTTTGTGCCAGTTAAAAGGGGTAAAACCTATTACTATATCTTGTTTACTGGCAAAGGAGGTCTCATAATGTTAATGCTCACCCCGAGCCCTCAATACTCTGATAGTGCGCTGTTTTTGAGTTGTACGCCTTTTGGCGTCTTCTGGTCCAACACCAATGGAGACTAAAGGGCTCTAAGAAAAGCTGTCTCGGGTGTGGACCAATCAAATTCAAGGACAGTGCCAATATTATTATCAGAGTTGTCTTTTTTGTTTGCATTTTGACTGCTTGTGTTGTGGTCATTGCAAACATGATGCCTTGAATAAAGGTGTCAGTTTTTGTGCCAGTTAAAAGGGTAAAACCTATTCCTATATGTGGTCTTTGTTTGATGTTTCATATTTACATTTGTCTTGTGCCCCGTGCCTGTCGCGATGTTTGTGTCGCTCGTCTGTGGTGTGGATTGTTTTGAGTGGTGGTTTTTGCGTCTCTCTGGTGGTGAGCTGTCCCTGCAACTTGTGCTGTGTCGGTCGTGTTTGAGTGGTGGTGTGGGTCTCTCTGGTGGTCAGCTGTCCCTGCAACCTGTGCTGTGTCGGTCGTGTTTGAGTGGTGGTGTGGGTCTCTCTGGTGGTCAGCTGTCCCTGCGACCTGTGCTGTGTCGGTCGTGTTTGAGTGGTGGTGTGGGTCTCTCTGGTGGTGAGCTGTCCCTGCAACCTGTGCTGTGTCTGTCGTGTTTGAGTGGTGGTGTGGGTCTCTCTGGTGGTCAGCTGTCCCTGCAACCTGTGCTGTGTCGGTCGTGTTTGAGTGGTGGTGTGGGTCTCTCTGGTGGTCAGCTGTCCCTGCGATCTGTGCTGTGTCCGTCGTGTTTGAGTGGTGGTGTGGGTCTCTCTGGTGGTCAGCTGTCCCTGCGATCTGTGCTGTGTCCGTCGTGTTTGAGTGGTGGTGTGGGTCTCTCTGGTGGTCAGCTGTCCCTGCGACCTGTGCTGTGTCCGTCGTGTTTGAGTGGTGGTGTGGGTCTCTCTGGTGGTCAGCTGTCCCTGCGACCTGTGCTGTGTCCGTCGTGTTTGAGTGGTGGTGTGGGTCTCTCTGGTGGTGAGCTGTCCCTGCAACCTGTGCTGTGTCCGTCGTGTTTGAGTGGTGGTGTGGGTCTCTCTGGTGGTCAGCTGTCCCTGCGATCTGTGCTGTGTCCGTCGTGTTTGAGTGGTGGTGTGGGTCTCTCTGGTGGTGAGCTGTCCCTGCAACCTGTGCTGTGTCCGTCGTGTTTGAGTGGTGGTGTGGGTCTCTCTGGTGGTCAGCTGTCCCTGCAACCTGTGCTGTGTCCGTCGTGTTTGAGTGGTGGTGTGAGTCTCTCTGGTGGTGAGCTGTCCCTGCAACCTGTGCTGTGTCCGTCGTGTTTGAGTGGTGGTGTGGGTCTCTCTGGTGGTCAGCTGTCCCTGCGACCTGTGCTGTGTCCGTCGTGTTTGAGTGGTGGTGTGGGTCTCTCTGGTGGTCAGCTGTCCCTGCAACCTGTGCTGTGTCGGTCGTGTTTGAGTGGTGGTGTGGGTCTCTCTGGTGGTCAGCTGTCCCTGCAACCTGTGCTGTGTCCGTCGTGTTTGAGTGGTGGTGTGGGTCTCTCTGGTGGTCAGCTGTCCCTGCAACCTGTGCTGTGTCCGTCGTGTTTGAGTGGTGGTGTGGGTCTCTCTGGTGGTCAGCTGTCCCTGCGATCTGTGCTGTGTCGGTCGTGTTTGAGTGGTGGTGTGGGTCTCTCTGGTGGTCAGCTGTCCCTGCAACCTGTGCTGTGTCGGTCGTGTTTGAGTGGTGGTGTGGGTCTCTCTGGTGGTCAGCTGTCCCTGCGACCTGTGCTGTGTCGGTCGTGTTTGAGTGGTGGTGTGGGTCTCTCTGGTGGTCAGCTGTCCCTGCGACCTGTGCTGTGTCCGTCGTGTTTGAGTGGTGGTGTGGGTCTCTCTGGTGGTCAGCTGTCCCTGCAACCTGTGCTGTGTCCGTCGTGTTTGAGTGGTGGTGTGGGTCTCTCTGGTGGTGAACTGTCCCTGCGACCTGTGCTGTGTCCGTCGTGTTTGAGTGGTGGTGTGGGTCTCTCTGGTGGTCAGCTGTCCCTGCGACCTGTGCTGTGTCCGTCGTGTTTGAGTGGTGGTGTGGGTCTCTCTGGTGGTGAGCCGTTTCTGCTGTGCTGCTCATGTTGCCAAGGCTCTGCCCTTTTTGGCGCTATCAGCACAGAATATCCTGGCGACTTCGCTTTAATATTTTTTGTCTCTCTCTGACTTGGGGGTTGTCAGTCCCACTGGTTTCCTTTTCGAATTTTTCCTCATTCCATAATCTCTGTCTGTCTGCCTCTGTGAGAGGGTATGAGTCCAGTGTCGTTATTTCTGTAGTTTTTTTAACATCGTGGTCACTTTCGTCACATTTTTTATCAAGTCCTTAAGTAGTTTCTCTCGATGTGTCTCAATGTCATCGATACGTGCTCTCCTCCCGTGCGTCTCCCTGATTTGTCTGCTCCGTAGCAGACCGGCCTGTACGTTTTAATACGAGTTCCCAATATCCCGCAAGCCACTCAAAAATTCCTCTTAATCCTAGCATCTCTGGTATTCCACTTCGGAGTGAATATCAAAACAATTGTATCACAGAATGCAGTCAGTTCGACTCGAGCAAATCATCTTAATCCAACTGTCGTCGTTATGCTCTGCTGCTCTGGTTTTCCACTTCAGAGTTCAATCACAAGGCAATGTTAGTTCACAATACTTTGGTTAACACAACAGTGATTCATTCCTTAATTCATGCATAAACTGTCTGCGAGAGATCCCGGACGAGTTCCCCATTATGTTGTATATGCCGGGTATGGAAATTTAATTTAAAAAAAATAAATGAAATTTGGAGAAACGCGTAATTATCCGAAATTATGTTAATTGATGTCATTATGCGCATAAATTATGCTAATTACGAAGGTGTCATCGCATTAAATTATGTAATCGCGTGCGATTATGTTAATGCTCACCGTTATGATAATTAGGCCCTGCCTCGCTGATGAGGGTAGTATTATCAATCGGGATCTTACAATTCATTGTATGAAGTTATGCAGGTGTGCTGTAAGTATGCTAGATTAAGCTCGGCTTCATTGTCTAAGTTCGTATTATTGATCGGGATAATACAATTATTCTCGCTTTAACATTTAATGATTATCTATTAGTGTTTTGTCTCAGGTCTCCAAATTCATATCTCACCGCAGGATACAGTTCTTATAATTAAGGTGATTACGCATGAACTCAGGAAGGCACCACGCAGACATGTATTGTGTGAAGCAATTTTAATTTCTAAACAAAACCTTAACATTATGAGACCTCCTTTGCCAGAAACAAGATATAGGAATAGGTTTTACCCTTTTAACTGGCACACAAAAACTGACACCTTTATTCAAGGCATCATGTTTGCAATAACCACAACACAAGCAGTCAAAATGCAAACAAAAGAGACAACTCTGATAATAATATTGGCACTGTCCTTGAATTTGATTGGTCCACACCAGAGACGGATTTTCTTAGAGCCCTTTAGTCTCCGCTGGTGTTGGACCAGAAGACGCCAAAAGACGTACAGCTCAAAAACAGCGCACCATCAGAGTATTGAGGGCTCAGGGTGAGCATTAACATTATGAGACCTCCTTTGCCAGAAACAAGATATAGGAATAGGTTTTACCCTTTTAACTGTGCCAGTTAAAAGGGTAAAACCTATTCCTAAAACCTTAACACTCTAATATGCGAACTCTTGTGCTTGGAATTGTCAACGCGGTACTCCTGGAGATGTTCCCCTCATTGATCCATACATTTAGCCCTCAATGATCACGTTTGTTAACTGGGTAACAGAACAATCGATCATTCCTCAGAGTACGCGAGCGTACACGGCGATAGGAACAAAAAGGTCCTTAAAAAATTCATGCAACGATATTCATACGAAGGCAATTTAAAAAAAAAAACATGTCCCGAAAGCAAGAGTAGTTCTCAATTAATTCATTGGCAAGATTGTGCAACTAAAGAAAACGTATGAGTGAAATACTTCTAAACAATCGGTCAGCTGATGCTTAACGCACCACCTTGGAATGGCAACCCTTCTTGGTTCTTTGGGTACAGTCACGTTGAAGGGAAACAGTAAAGTAATAAAATATATATATAAAACAATAACAATTCTCACGACGTTTTGACGGCAACACAAGCAGTCATCGTCAGATGTGAAAACCAATGGCAAGAGCATTTGAAAGAAGTGGCGGTTTGTGTTTATATCCGACCAGGAACACATAGGCAGTGAACTCAAGCACGTACACCAAGCTCTTAAGGCTAATGGTTACTCCGACTATACAATCCGCAAAGCCATCACTCAAACCATGAAGAAGGACCCTCTTGAGGAGCCTTTCAAAACCATCACCTTACCATACATTGCGGGGATCACAAAAGATATATCTCCAAAATCTTGAATAAACACAAGATCCAGGTCCGTTTCAACACATTACATAAAATCCGTGATCTGGTTCCGTCTGTAAAAGATGTGATTCCGGAAATACAGCACCCTGGTGTCTACAAACTAAGTTGCCTCTGTGGTAGTAGTTACATAGGAGAAACCAAACGACATGTCTCGGACCGCATCCGTGAACACAAAGCAGACCTTAAACACGGTAGGACCAACACCTCGGCCGTGGCAGATCACTGTTATAATTCAGTAGGCTCACATGACATTGACTTCTCCAAGACAGAGGTTCTTTGTAAGCCATCTGGCTACCACGAGAGATTCGTTCATGAGGCTATCCACAAATACAAGCACAGAGACAATTTCAACCGAGAAGATGGATTCTGGGCTTAGCAATCATTGGAAGGATTTGATGAACCATTTCGGGTCTTAATTGATTGTTCACGCTTATGGTGGCTTTCAGACCGCATACATTAATTTTTCGTCTCCCCCCCTCCTCTTTTCCGAACATAGATGGACTCGTCCTTATAAACAAATTTGCCAAATCGCTGTCCGTGGTGCTAACGTTTAAAAATAAATAAATAGATACAAACCGCCACTTCTTTCAAATGATTTTTGCCGTTGGTTTTCACACCTGATGATGACTGTTTGTGTTACAGTCGAAACGTCGTGAGAATTTTATTGTTTCATATAAATTTCATTCTTTTATTGTTTCCCTTCAACGTGGTGACTTTACCGAAAGAACCAAGAATATTACATTCGTCTACACACTCTTGACTGCCTGATTTCAAGTGGCAAGGATTCCATACCTTGTGTGCTACCCTAACGAAAGCCCGATCACCAAAAGATCACAAGCTAGACCTGAGATTTGCTGAGCGGTGGAGATAAGAAGATCTTAAGGACCGTAATGGAATATATAAATGGATTAGTTCCTGCAGGTAATGTGGGGTGAGTCCTTTAAAGCCTTATAGGTTAATAACAGCATCTTAACATCCAGTCAGAATTTTACCGGTAGCTAATGAAGAGATAAGGGGACTGGTCTAATGTGCTCATAGTATAGTGTACGTGTAAGCACGCTAGCAGCTGCACTCTGAACAAGCTGGAGTGTCGTGTGTATAGTAGTGTAGTGTATAGTAGTGTAGTGTATAGTGTAGTGTATAGTAGTGTAGTGTATAGTAGTGTAGTGTATAGTAGTGTAGTGTATAGTGTAGTGTATAGTAGTGTAGTGTATAGTGTAGTGTATAGTGTAGTGTATAGTAGTGTAGTGTATATTGTAGTGTATAGTAGTGTAGTGTATAGTGTAGTGTAGTTTATAGTAGTGTAGTGTATAGTAGTGTAGTGTATAGTGTAGTGTATAGTAGTGTAGTGTATAGTAGTGTATAGTAGTGTAGTGTATAGTGTAGTGTATAGTGTAGTGTATATTGTAGTGTATAGTAGTGTAGTGTATAGTGTAGTGTATAGTAGTGTAGTGTATAGTGTAGTTTATAGTAGTGTAGTGTATAGTGTAGTGTATAGTAGTGTAGTGTATAGTGTAGTGTATAGTGTAGTGTATAGTAGTGTAGTGTATAGTGTAGTGAATAGTAGTGTAGTGAATAGTAGTGTAGTGTATAGTGTAGTGTATAGTAGTGTATAGTGTATAGTGTAATGTATAGTAGTGTAGTGTATAGTGTAGTGTATAGTGTAGTGTATAGTAGTGGAGTGCATAGTAGTGTAGTGTATAGTAGTGTAGTGTATAGTAGTGTAGTGAATAGTAGTGTATAGTAGTGTAGTGTATAGTGTAGTGTATAGTGTAGTGTATAGTAGTGTATAGTGTAGTGTATAGTAGTGTATAGTGTAGTGTATAGTAGTGTAGTGTATAGTGTAGTGTATAGTGTAGTGTATAGTGTATAGTAGTGTAGTGTATAGTGTAGTGTATAGTAGTGTAGTGTATAGTGTAGTTTATAGTGGAGTGTATAGTGTAGTGTATAGTGTAGTGTATAGTAGTGTAGTGTGTAGTGTATAGTGTATAGTAGTGTAGTGTATAGTGTAGTGTATAGTAGTGTAGTGTATAATGTAGTGTATAGTGGAGTGTATAGTGTAGTGTATAGTGTAGTGTATAGTAGTGTAGTGTGTAGTAGTGGAGTGTTCAGGGGTCGTCTCGTGACGTCATCGAGCGCGAGACACCCCCCACCCCCACCCCTCTCCCCCCCCACCCCTCTCCCCCCCCCTCACTCTGAGCCGTTTCGGACTCGATGACGTCACGAGGCGACCCCTGAACCAGGAAGTGACGTCAGGGAGTCGACTCCGTGCGTCTCTGAGCAGAGGTGCTGATGGTGGTGGTGGTGTTGTTGTTGTGGTAGTGTTGTTGTGGTGTCGTGGTGGTGTTGTTGTGGTGGTGTTGTTGTTGTTGTGGTGGTGTTGTGTTGTGGTGGTGTTGTTGTGGTGGTGGTGTTGTGGTGGTGGTGGTGTTGTGGTGGTGGTGGTGTTGTGGTGGTTGTTGTGGTGGTGGTGTTGTGGTGGTGTTGTGGTGGTGGTATTGTGGTGGTGTTGTTGTGGTGGTGTTGTGTTGTTGTGGTGGTGGTGTTGTTGTGGTGGTGGTTGTGGTGGTGGTTGTTGTGGTGGTGTTGTGTTGTTGTGGTAGTGTTGTGGTTGTGTTGTGGTGGTGTTGTGGTGGTGTTGTGGTGGTTGTTGTGTGGTGGTGGTTGTGTTGTGGTGGTGGTGTTGTGTTGTGGTGGTGTTGTGTTGTTGTTGTGGTGGTGGTTGTTGTGTTGTGGTGGTGGCTGTGTTGTTGTGGTGGTGTTGTGGTGTTGTGGTGTTGTGGTGGTGGTAGTTGTGTTGTTGTTGTGGTTGTTGTTGTGTTGTTGTGGTGGTTGTGTTGTGGTTGTGTTGTGGTGGTGCTTGTGTTGTGAAGGTGTTGTGGTGGTAGGTTGTGTTGTTGTGGTGGTGTTGTGGTGGTGTTGTGGTGGTGGTGGTTGTGGTGGTGTTGTGGTGGTGGTAGTGGTGGTAGTGTTGTGGTGGTGTTGGTGGTTGTTGTGGTGGTGTTGTGGTGTTGTTGTGGTGGTTGTGTTGTGGTGGTGTTGTGGTGGTTGTGTTGTTGTGGTGGTGGTAGTGTTGTGGTAGTATGGTGGTGGTGGTGGTTGTGTTGTGGTGGTGGTGTTGTGGTGGTAGTTGTGTTGTGGTGGTGTTGTGGTGGTGGTTGTTGTAGTGGTGGTGTTGTGGTGGTTGTGTTGTGGTGGTGGTGTTGTGGTGGTGTTGTGGTGGTTGTGTTGTGGTGGTTGTTGTGGTGGTGGTTGTGTTGTTGTTGTGGTGGTAGTTGTGTTGTTGTGGTGGTGTTGTGGTTGTGTTGTTGTGGTGGTGTTGTGGTGGTGGTTGTGTTGTGGTAGTTGTGGTGGTGTTGTTGTGGTGGTTGTGTTGTGGTGGTTGTGTTCTGGTGGTGGTGCTGTTGTGGTGTTGTGGTGTTTTGGTGGTAGTTGTTGTGGTCGTGGTTGTGGTGGTCGTGGTTGTGGTGGTGGTTGTGCGGTTGTTTTGGTTGTGGTTTCAGTAAAGTCAAGTAGAAGGGAAACAATTATTTCATTGGTTCCCTTCTACATGACTTTACCGAAAGAACCAAGAATATAATAATAATAAAATAGTTCATAATGAAAATTTATCAAAATCAGTGTTATAACAATTCTATTATCCCTGCAGTCACGAAAGCTTTAAATCAAAATAAAACAATTCTATTGTTTATATTTATTTAAAGTTGCGCATTTTGATGTGACGTCACATTCCTCAAACCCCTCCCCCACTCGTCACACATCGTCACAAATGTCTGACCCCCCCCCTACCCCCCCTAGGTGTGTGACGTCATTTATGGACGGCCCCTTATGTTTGCTGATGATCTGGTGATTGCTGCTCAGAGGAGGAGTTGGAGGCGCTGCTGCTGAACCTGGAGTGTGCCACAAAGAGGTGGGGTCTTACCATCAGCCCCACCAAAACTAAGCACCTTCCTGGGTATTTTGTGTCATCAAAGACTCCACCCCCTCAGCTCCCCATTGGCGGTGTAGCAGTTGATGAGAGGTTGGAGAGTTTCCCATACCTGGACAGTGTCCTCATGTCCAGCACCGACCGGTTTAACAGCAGAGGTCTCACTCTGAATCAGTCCGACAGCATTTTCACTTAATCGACTGCATAATTCTGCATGGCGGCTACCTCGAAACAGTGAGGAGATCCAGCAGGTAGTCTGCTGATTTTTTTGTAAGTACATCGTGAATAATACTACGTGTAGGTGTATAATCTGTGTATATTGTGTGAATGTGTGCATCTTATGTCCCCTGGGTGTACTGTGTGTCAGTATGTAACGCGTGTGTATACTGTGTAAGGTGTATAATGTGTGTGTATCGTCTTCTTTGGTTCTTTCGGTAAAGTCACCACGTAGAATGAGAATAAAATAATAAATTGATAAAATAAAATAATACAATAATATTCTCACGACGTTTCGGCCACAACACAAGCGGCCTTCATCAGGTGAAGGGACGAGACTGTCTGGTAGGACAGCGCTGGAGTGAAAGAGCCACGTTCAGATCACGGCCTTTAAGCTGTGTGAGAAGAAACAAAGCGCCTTGACAAAGGAATTAGCATAGAATTTAGCATTGAAATGGCTGAGTGATTATCTTGTGACTGGTCACAGAAATAGCTATGTTAAAAGTTAAAGCATACACATCCGCAGAGGCACCCCTTGATAAAGGAATTAGCATAGAATTTAGCATTGAAATAGCTAAGTTAAAGCATACACATCCGCAAAGGCACCCCTTGACAAAGGAATTAGCATAGAATTTAGCATTGAAATAGCTGAGTGATTAGCTTGTAACTGGTCACAGAAATAGCTACGTTAAAGTCAGAGCATACACATTCACCGAGGCACTTAGTACAAATCAAACAGGAGAATTTAGCATTGAAATAACTAGGCGAATTTAGCATTGAAATAACTGAGTGATTAGCTAGTGACTGGTCACAGAAATGACTATGTTGATGTCAAGGCCTACACATCTGAGCTATTCACAGTACTATATAGTGAACCAATAAAAAACTAAAATATAAATTACCTTAATGTTATCAATAAACTCTATATTCTCCAATCAGCTAAGCTACCAACAATAAGTCGTTATATATCACAATGCTATATGGCAAAAAAATGGGTGAATTCTTACCCTCAACTTTAGCACCACGGATAGCTACGGGCCCCGTTCAGACGGACGAGTTCATCCATGGTCGGAACAGAGGAGGGGGAGAGAGACAGCTGCGAGGCGCTGTTATACTCCATGTTGTAAACCATACCATTAACCGTGGTGTGAGAGGTATTAAGAGTAAATGCTGGCGAAAGAGCTGCGGTCTGAAGGTCATCGTAAAATACAATTAATTAAGAACAGAAATGGTTTAAAACATCTTTCCAATGGTTACTAAGCCAGAATCCATCTTCTCGGTTGAAATTGTCTCTGTGCTTGTATATGTGAATAGCCTCATGAACGAATCTCTCATGGTAGCCGGTTGGTTTGCAAAGCACCTCCGTCTTGGAGAAGTCAATGTCATGTGAGCCCACTGAATTATAACAGTGATCTGCCACGGCAGAGGAGTTCGTCCTACCGTGTTTCAAGTCTGCTTTATGTTCGCGGATGCGGTCCGAGATATGTCGTTTGGTTTCTCCAATGTAGCTACTACCACAGAGGCACTTTAGTTTGTAAACGCCCGGGTACTGTATGTCTGGAACAGCATCTTTTACAGATGGAACTAAATCACGGATTTTATGTACTGTGTTGAATCGGACCTGGATCTTGTGTTTATTCAGGATTTTGGAGATCTTTTTAGTGACCCCTGCAATGTAGGGTAAGGTGATGGTTTTGAGTGGCTCCACAAGAGGATCCTTCTTCATGACTGGAGTGATGGCTTTGCGGATTGTGTAGTCAGAGTAACCATTAGCCCTGAGAGCCTGGTGTACGTGCTTGAGTTCACTGGTAATGTGTTCCTGGTCGGAAATGCATTGGGCTCTATGGTATAGAGTCTTGATGAGGGAGTTCTTCTGGGATGGATGGTGGTGGGAATCCGGTTTCAAGTAAGCATCTGTATGGGTAGCTTTCCTGTAGACAGAGTGGCTCATTGAAGCATCATGTCTCCTTTTAATTAAGACATCCAAAAAGGGTAGTTTGCCATCTATTTCGACTTCCATGGTAAATCTGATGGCTGGGTGTATGGAATTGATGTGGTCGCGGAATTGGTCTAGAGCAGGCCGGCCATGTGGCCAGATGACAAAGGTGTCATCAACGTACCTCTTCCATAAGGTCGGGCGTAGAGTGGCAGTCTGGATGGCGTCAGTTTCAAATTTTTCCATGAATACGTTGGCTACAACCGGAGATAGGGGGGAGCCCATTGGGGTGCCCTCAGTTTGTTTGTAGAAAGTTCCATTCCAGGTGAAGTATGTGTTGGTTAAGCAATGTCTCACCAGGGGGGGTACATCAGTATGCAGTCCTTGATGAACCAGGTCTTCAATGATAGCGATGGTGTCAGGTACCGGGACTTTGGTGAACAAGGACACCACATCAAAACTGACAAGCAGGTCGTCTGGGGACAGGGAAATGCCTTTGATTGTCGATAACAGGTGAGTAGAATGTAGTACCGCAGAGGTGGTTTTTCCAGTGAAAGGTCGCAGTATATCAGCAAGAAAACGTGCCAGTTTGTAGGTGGGGGAGTTGATAGTAGAGACGATGGGACGAAGGGGTGTATCTTCTTTGTGTATCTTTGGAAGGCCATATAATCTTGGTGGTCTGGCAGCAGAGGGTTTCAACGAGAACGTTCTTAATTAATTGTATTTTACGATGACCTTCAGACCGCAGCTCTTTCGCCAGCATTGACTCTTAGTACCTCTCACACCACGGTTAATGGTATGGTTTACAACATGGAGCATACTAGGGCCTCGCAGCTGTCTCTCTCCCCCTCCTCTGTTCCGACCATGGATGAACTCGTCCGTCTGAACGGGGCCCGTAGCTATCCGTGGTGCTAAAGTTGAGGGTAAGAATCCACCCATTTTTTTCGCCATATAGCATTGTGATATATAACGACTTATTGTTGGTAGCTTAGCTGATTGGAGAATATAGAGTTTATTGATAACATTAAGGTAATTTATATTTTAGTTTTTTATTGGTTCACTATATAGTACTGTGAATAGCTCAGATATGTAGGCCTTGACCTCAACATAGTCATTTCTGTGACCAGTCACTAGCTAATCACTCAGTTATTTCAATGCTAAATTCGCCTAGTTATTTCAATGCTAAATTCTCCTGTTTGATTTGTACTAAGTGCCTCGGTGAATGTGTATGCTCTGACTTTAACGTAGCTATTTCTGTGACCAGTTACAAGCTAATCACTCAGCTATTTCAATGCTAAATTCTATGCTAATTCCTTTGTCAAGGGGTGCCTTTGTGGATGTGTATGCTTTAACTTTAACATAGCCATTTCTGTGACCAGTCACAAGCTAATCGCTCAGCTATTTCAATGCTAAATTCTATGCTAATTCCTTTATCAAGGGGTGCCTCTGCGGATGTGTATGCTTTAACTTTTAACATAGCTATTTCTGTGACCAGTCACAAGATAATCACTCAGCCATTTCAATGCTAAATTATATGCTAATTCCTTTGTCAAGGCGCTTTGTTTCCTCTCACACAGCTTAAAGGTCGTGATCTGAACGTGGCTCTTTCACTCCAGCGCTGTCCTACCAGACAGTCTCGTCCCTTCACCTGATGAAGGCCGCTTGTGTTGTGGCCGAGACGTCGTGAGAATATTATTGTGTTATTTTATTTTATCAATTTATTATTTTATTCTCATTCTACGTGACTTTACCGAAAGAACCAAAGAAGATGAATCATTGCAGTCACGAAAGCTTTAAATCGAAGTGTGTGTATCGTGTATATTGTGTGTAATTGTGCGTGTATATTTGTTGTGTGTAATGTGTAGGTTGAATGACATGAAGCAGAGACTCAAGACAGCCCAGTGCTAGAAGGAACCAATGCGAGCAGTGTCCATACGACATGAGCCACACTGGACACATTCATTTGTACCACAAATCACACATGGCCAAGAAGGCCTTCAAGTGTACTGTATGCGAGAAGGTATTTCGACGTTCATCACAACTTAGAACTCACCAGAGACAGCACACAGGAGAGAAGCCCTTCGAGTGTACTGTTTGTGGTAAAGCGTTTACACGTTCAGCATCTCGTCACGCTCACCAGAAAACACACACAGGCGAGAAACCCTTCAAATGCACTGTGTGTGGAAAGGCATTTGCAGGTTCAGGAAATTTTTTGCAACATCAGAGAACACACTCAGGCGATAAGCCCTTCAAGTGCACTTTGTGTGAGAAGGCATTTAAACAGTCATCACATCTCCAAATTCACCAGAGAACACACACTGGCGAGAAACCCTTTAAGTGCACTGTTTGTGGTAAAGCGTTTACACGATCAGCATATCTTAACATTCACCAGAGAACACACACAGGCGAGAAGCCCTTCAAGTGCACTGTTTGTGGTAAAGCGTTTACACAGTCAGCATATCTTAACATTCACCAGAGAACACACACAGGCGAGAAACCCTTCAAATGCACTGTGTGTGGAAAGGCATTTGCAGGTTCAGCAAATTTTTCGCAACATCAGAGAACACACTCAAGCGATAAGCCCTTCAAGTGCACTTTGTGTGAGAAGGCGTTTAGACAGTCATCACAACTTCAAATTCACCAGATAACACACACAGGCGAGAAACCCTTCAAGTGCACTGTTTGTGGTAAAGCGTTTACACGCTCAGCATATCTTAACATTCACCAGAGAACACACACAGGCAAGGAGCCCTTGAAGTGTACTGTGTGTGGTAAAGCATTTACTAAGTCAAAATATCTTAAGTATCATCACCAGAGACAACACACAGGCGAGAAGCCCTTCAAGTGCACTGTGTGTGGGAAGTTATTCGCACGGTCAGACAACCGAAATAGGCATGAGAAGATCCATGCGGAGAAGGAGGTGGAATCGATCCCATCTCGCATGCAACAAGACCCAAAAGACAACCCGAGTTTAGCAACGTGGCCAGCAGTGAAGGTTGAACGGGAAGAAGTGAAGGGGGAATGTGAAGAGGTGAAGGTGGATCGTGAAAAGGTGAAGATGGAATGTGAAGAAGTGAAATGTGAAGATGAAGACTCAACTCCAGGCCCCGACCTCCAGGTGGATGGAGGCAGCGTCAAGCAGGAGAAGCTTTCGGACTCTGAGGGAGGGCCAGGCGACCCCCATGAGGTTGTGGATGTGGAGGTGTGGGTGGAGTTTTTGGGGGAGGGATCGTGCAGTGGTTAGTGTGCCGCCTTACGAGCGTGCGGAACCCGAGTTTGATTCCCGTTCACGGTCGACATCGGTGACAATTATCTGAATTGGTCCTGGGCCTCCCCTAGGTCAACTCAGCCTCAAATGAGTACCTGGTGTGGTGCCTAAACACCACTGGGGAGACAAAGGCGGACGGGCATGGTGCTGGCCACCCACCCCCCTCGTGTACCGTGCCGGCCTTCATCGGTGCTCGCTGCCACACTTCTGTTCAGGCTCTCAAGGGGCCAAATTTATCTTCGAAGTTTTTGGACAAAGCAGAGGAAGAGGGCCCAGCACGTTAGAAGTGGGGTCTGGAAAGGTCTGAAAGAATTCCCAATGAAGGTCGCCTTATTTACAGGCATCTCTCACTACAACAATGTGTGCAGCTGTCGGCGTCGTCCACTCAAGAGATTACCTTTCATTTAACGTAGCTACCCCAAAGCCTTTGGAAACCACCTAAGAAGTTTCGTCTCTTGGAATCTCCATCCGGCCATCTTCTGTATGTTGTATATGGGCCCTTTTTCCACGATTGATATTAATAATAATATTTGCCGATATATATTTTTATAACAATAGGTAAGTAAATAAATTAACACCCTCGAACCGACAAGGACCAACACCCAGCAGCCAGCAGCTGGAGGTCGTAAAAGGCCATTAAAATAAAAAAAAATATTCCGGGGCAAAGAGGGTGGCGACGGACAACCCCCTCCCCTCACACACAACATCGCCCGGAGAGAAGCATAAAGTAATAAAACCCTAAAACAAAAGAGAAAAGGGAGGGGGGGGGGGGGAGGGGAGATTCCTCAAAGCCTCACAGCTTCCAGGGCGGCGAGAACCGGACAGACAGGATTTGGTTATTTTTAAGTAACGTAAAGTCCAAGGAAAACTCAACAACAAGAATAAGCTGACGTTATAGGAATAATCTCGGGAAACATGAACCAAAGTAATGATTCCATATTAACACTAACGTTATTCGCCTTAAATTACATTACGTCTTGCCGTTACATGGCCTTACAAAAACCGAGGGATATGAGTTCCAACAGTCAAGAAACTTAACTCTTAAACTCAGGGCATCAAAAATAAAATGAAATAAATAATAACTCGAGCATAAAAGCACGGATCCCTGGATGCAGACGGGGGGGGGAACGAGGGTTGATGGACCCTGGGAACTGCATCGTTATGACGGTGTTGAATCACAAATCTTGGGAAGCAAGCCAAATCATTCTTGAGCAGCGTTAAACCGAGGGTTGTCCGGAAGGGATGAGGCGAAAGAGGTCAAGCTTACACAACCAGGATAGACCGCGTCCCGTAGGGAAGGAGCCTCCCGGCCGTCTTTGTCTTCGCGCAGCACGGGAGAGCAAAGGAACGTAACACCCCGAGCGGGGGATGCGACTCGGCGGGAGAGAGCTTTCATGCCTTGAGGACGGCGACAGTGATCACAGGCGGAGACTCGTATCACCTCAATAAATGACACGCACACACACAGACACACACAGACACACACACAGACACACGCAGACACACACAGACACACACACAGACACACACACAGACACACAGACACAGACACGCGCACAATCCGCGCCCACAACGCAGAGCGAGATCAAAGGAGAGGGGACGGAGTAAGCATCTGTTTTATTTTTTTTCCTCCCTCTCGCAAGAGACGCCCGGCGGGGGAGATTTTTGCGGATAAAAACAGCGGCGGAAGAGGCCGGCGAGCGGCAGGGCTCCCGGGGTGGGTCCCCCGCGATCAGCCGAGGATGGCGAGGCTGGCCGAGCAAGCGGTGCAGAGTCACCGAGTGCGAGTTCAGAGCCGAAAGACGGGAAGTATCGCTTGAAAGGCTTTCATTTCTGCATCGAGCGCCGGCTGCCGGCTGGCGCCACCGGCGCCACCGGGCGAGGGCGCCAGCTGCCGGCGGGCAAAAGCGTCGTGCCGACTCGGCTCGTCCAGCTAAGGGGGGGAAAAGAGCCTGACGGGCCGCCCGTGAGCGCAAGCGTCGGCGGACCAGCGGCGAGCGCGGCCGGGCACCTCCAAGGACAAGCAGCGTACCGGCGCTGCCCCTCCAGCAGTGGAAAGAGCCAGCGCCTGCCAGCGGTCGGGACAGCTAAGGACGACGTCCCGGGCGAGAGCGAGGAGCGAGGACGACCCTCCACCGCACCCTCACGAAGCAGCACCAGGCGTCTGCTTCACGAAGACACACAAACGCGCGTATCGGGGCAGATCAAGGAGGGTTGCCATTCCAAGGTGGTGCATTGCATATCAACTGATCGTCGCGAAGGTACTTTTGCTGCCCATTGAGTTAACGTGGATAAGGTCATTTAGAAGCATCTCAGTCGTTCGTTTTTTTTGACTTTTTAATTGCATAATCTTGCCGATGAATCTATTGACGTATACTTTGCCTTTGGGGTATAATAATAATTATTGCTTTCATCGCCTTTCGCATGAATATCGTCGGATGAATTTTTTAAGGACTTTTTGTTCCTATTTGCCGTGTGTCCTCGTGTTACTCTGAAGTAATCAATTGATCTGTTACCCAATTAACAACGTGACCATTGTGGGTTAAATGTATGGATCAATGAGGTTGCTAATTGCAAGCATAACAATTCGCATATTATAGTGTTAAGGTTTTGTTGAGAAATTAAAATTGCTTAACACAGAAGTGTTTTGAGTGTTTCTTTCCTGAGTTCATGCGTAGTCATCTTATTCATAAGATCTGCATCCTGCGTTGAGATTTGAATTTGGAGACCTGAGATAAACGCACGAATACATAATCAGTAAATGTTAAAGCGAGAATAATTGTATTATACCGAGTGTTAATACGAACATAGACATTAAGCCGAGCTTACTCTGGCGTACTTACAGCACACCTGCATAACTTCATACGGTGAATTGTGTGATCCCGGTTGATGATATGACCCTCGTCAGCGAGGCGGGGCCTAATCATCATAACGGCTTGCATTAGCATAATCGAACGCATTCGCATAAATGAATACGATTATCTCTCCAATTAGCATGATTTATGCGCATAATTACATCAATTAACATAATTTTTGCAAATTTTATTTACGTTTAATTAATTTCATCAAAATTATCAATACCCTGATGTACAACATGTCCTCATTCAAACTGACTCCTTTATTAAAATCACCAACGTTTAGGTGTGAATGCTATTTTAAAACGTGGTTACTATTATTACATATCTTTGTTTTAATCTATAATTGGGGTGGAATGCTTTGATGTTACCTATTGGCCCGAGTCGCCCTCGAAACAGATCTCTGCTCAATGGGCTTTGCACGGAAAATACACTTCTGGTCATTCTGTAAATCTGATGGCATTGAAAACATTATTTAGCATTACGAACGAATGATTACGCATCAACCGATTGTGAGTCTCGATGTAACAATTTGCGCGTATCAGGGTCACGTATAGAATATGGGATGTCTGGACAGATCGATTGTGTGTTATGAATATGAGCAATGCCCTTGTATTCATGTGACTGTGGATGTTTGTGCGACACGAACTGTCAGCTTAGAAGTGTTGGTGCCATCTTCCTCGCGAGAACAGTTCGTAGTTTTCTTTAAAATAAGGAACCTAATGGGACCTAAAATTTTGATTTAAAGCTTTCGTGACTGCAGAGATTCATATTCTTGGTTATTTCGGTAAAGTCACCACCACGTAGAAGGGAAACAATAAAATAATAAAAATATAAAACAATAAAATTATTATTCTTGGTTCTTTCGGTAGAGTCACCACCACGTAGAAGGGAAACAATAAAATAATAAAACTATAAAACAATAAAATTATTATTCTTGGTTCTTCCGGTAAAGTCACCACCACGTAGAAGGGAAACAATAAAATAATAAAAATATAAAACAATAAAATTGTTATTATTCTTGGTTCTTTGGGTAAAGTCACCACCACGTAGAAGGGAAACAATAAAATAATAAAAATATAAAACAATAAAATTATTATTCTTGGTTCTTTGGGTAAAGTCACCACCACGTAGAAGGGAAACAATAAAATAATAAAAATATAAAACAATAAAATTATTATTCTTGGTTCTTTGGGTAAAGTCACCACCACGTAGAAGGGAAACAATAAAATAATAAAAATATAAAACAAAATTGTTATTATTCTTGGTTCTTTGGGTAAAGTCACCACCACGTAGAAGGGAAACAATAAAATAATAAAAATATAAAACAATAAAATTATTATTCTTGGTTCTTTGGGTAAAGTCACCACCACGTAGAAGGGAAACAATAAAATAATAAAAATATAAAACAATAAAATTATTATTCTTGGTTCTTTGGGTAAAGTCACCACCACGTTAGAAGGGAAACAATAAAATAATAAAAATATAAAACAATAAAATTATTATTCTTGGTTCTTTGGGTAAAGTCACCACCACGTAGAAGGGAAATAATTAAATAATAAAAATATAAAACAATAAAATTCTCACGTCGTTTCGACTGGAACACAAGCAATCATCATCAGTTGTGAAACCCACAGCAAGAATTTTTTTTATATTTTTATTATTTTGTTGTTTCCCTTCTACGCGGTGGTGACTTTACCCAACGAACCAAGAATAATAATTTTATTGTTTTGTATTTTTATTATTTTATTGTTTTATATTTTTATTATTTTATTGTTTCCCTTCTACGTGGTGGTGACTTTACCCAAAGAACCAAGAATAATAATTTTATTGTTTTATATTTTTATTATTTTATTGTTTCCTTTCTACGTGGCGGTGGTGACTTTACCCAAAGAACCAAGAATAATAATTTTATTGTTTTATATTTTTATTATTTTATTGTTTCCCTTCTACGTGGTGGTGGTGACTTTACCCAAATAACCAAGAATAATAATTTTATTGTTTTATATTTTTATTATTTTATTGTTTCCCTTCTACGTGGTGGTGGTGACTTTACCCAAAGAACCAAGAATAATAATTTTATTATTCTTAGTTTTTTCGGTAAAGTCACGTTGAAGAGAAACAACAAAATAACAAAATATATATTATATATAAATATATTATATATATTATATATAAATATATATTATATATAATATATATTAATATATATTTTGTTATTTTGTTGTTTCTCTTCAACGTGACTTTACCGAAAAAACTAAGAATATGAATTACTGCAGTCACGAAAGCTTTAAATCAAAAAATAATTTTATTGTTTTATATTTTTATTATTTTATTGTTTCCCTTCTAACGCGGTGGTGACTTTACCCAACGAACCAAGAATAATAATTTTATTGTTTTATATTTTTATTATTTTATTGTTTTATATTTTTATTATTTTATTGTTTCCCTTCTACGTGGTGGTGGTGACTTTACCCAACGAACCAAGAATAATAATTTTATTGTTTTGTATTTTTATTATTTTATTGTTTTATATTTTTATTATTTTATTGTTTCCCTTCTACGTGGTGGTGACTTTACCCAAAGAACCAAGAATAATAATTTTATTGTTTTATATTTTTATTATTTTATTGTTTCCCTTCTACGTGGTGGTGACTTTACCCAACGAACCAAGAATAATAATTTTATTGTTTTGTATTTTTATTATTTTATTGTTTCCCTTCTACGTGGTGGTGACATTACCCAAAGAACCAAGAATAATAATTTTATTGTTTTATATTTTTATTATTTTATTGTTTCCCTTCTACGTGGTGGTGACTTTACCCAGAGAACCAATAATAATAATTTTATTGTTTTATATTTTTATTATTTTATTGTTTCCCTTCTAACGTGGTGGTGGTGACTTTACCCAAAGAACCAAGAATAATAATTGTATTATTTTATATTTTTATTATTTTATTGTTTCCCTTCTACGTGGTGGTGACTTTACCCAAAAAACCAAGAATAATAATAATTGTATTGTTTTATATTTTTATTATTTCATTGTTTCCCTTCTTCGTGACTTTACCGAAAGAACCAAGAATAAGATCAAAAATATATATTTTTTAAACTTTTTTTTTAAAACACGCTTTTGTTAAATGTACTGAAAAGTAAAAAAAATACATATTTTCTGTTCAAGTACTTTGCATTATTTATGTTTCATATATATGAAAAAGGCAAAGTTATGATTATGTGTCTGTGGGTACTTTCCAGACTGTACACCATGCAACAAAAATATAAAAGTACACTTTGTGTGTGTGGTTTTATTTTTGTGTGGGGGGAGGGGGGAGCTCAATAATGAATTTATATTTTTTGCACGGCAAATGAGCTGTGACGTCAAATCTGTCACGTGACCCGCGCACGTGGAAGCGTCACGCATTTGTAGTGTGTGTGTCTTATGTATGTATGTGTCTTATGGGGAGCGATAGTGTAGCGGGTAGCGCTACGCTGCGCTATGAACCTGGCGACCCGGGTTCGATTCCCGCTCACGGTCAACACCAACAGTGACGATTATCTGAACCGGTCCCGGGCCTCCCCTAGGTCGACTCAGCCTCAAATGAGTACCTGGTGCGGTGTGTAAACATCGCCACTAGGGAGACAAAGGCGGTCGGGCGTGGTGCTGGCCACCCACCCCCTCGTGTACCGTTCCGGCCTTCATAGGTGCTCGCTAACAGCACTTGCCCCTACAGTCTGTTAAGGCTATATGGGGGATCTTTGTGTCTGTGTAGTAGTGGTTAGCGCACTGCGCTACGATCCTGGCGACCTGAGTTCAAATCCCGCTCACAGCCACCACCGGTGACGATTATTTCAACCGGTCCTGGGTCTCCCCTAGGTCGACTCAGCCTCAAACGAGTAACTGGTGTAGTGGTGTGTAGTGAACATCGCCAATGGGGAGACAAAGGCGGCCGGGCGTGGTGAATCCGGGCGAAGCCGGCTAGTACAGCTAGTACTACAGCTAGTACTACAGCTAGTACTACAGCAAGTACTACAGCTTGTACTACAGCTTGTACTACAGCTTGTACTACAGCAAGTACTACAGCTTGTACTACAGCTAGTACTACAGCTAGTACTACAGTTAGTACTACAGCTTGTACTACAGCTAGTACTACAGCTTGTACTACAGCTAGTCTAGTACTACAGCTTGGACTACAGCTTGGACTACAGCTTGTACTACAGCTTGTACTACAGCTTGTAATAGAGCTAGTACTACAGCTTGTACTACAGCTTGTAATAGAGCTAGTACTACAGCTTGTACTAGCTGTACTACAGCTAGTACTACAGCTTGTACTACAGCTAGTACTACAGCTTGTACTACAGCTAGTGCTACAGCTAGTACTACAGCTTGTACTACAGCTTGTACTACAGCTTGTACTAAGGCTAGTACTACAGCTTGTACTACAGCTTGTACTAAGGCTAGTGCTACAGCTAGTACTACAGCTAGTACTACAGCTTGTACTACAGCTTGTACTACAGCTAGTACTACAGCTTGTACTACAGCTTGTACTACAGCAAGTACTTCAGCTAGTACTACAGCTTGTACTACAGCTAGTACTACAGCTTGTACTACAGCTAGTACTACAGCTTGTACTACAGCTAGTACTACAGCTAGTACTACAGCTTGTACTTCAGCTTGTACTACAGCTTGTACTACAGATAGTACTACAGCTAGTACTACAGCAAGTACTACAGCTAGTACTTCAGCTTGTACTACAGCTAGTACTACAGCTTGTACTACAGCTAGTACTACAGCTAGTACTACAGCTTGTACTACAGCTAGTACCACAGCTTGTACTACAGCTAGTACTACAGCTTGTACTACAGCTTGTACTACAGCTAGTACTAGCTGTAGTACAGCTAGTACTACAGCTTGTACTACAGCTTGTACTACAGCTTGTACTAGTACTACAGCTTGTACTACAGCTAGTACTACAGCTAGTGCTACAGCTAGTACTACAGCTAGTCTAGTACTACAGCTAGTACTACAGCTTGTACTACAGCCTGTACTACAGCTAGTCTAGTACTACAGCTAGTACTACAGCTAGTACTACAGCTTGTACTACAGCTAGTACCACAGCTTGTACTACAGCTAGTACTACAGCTAGTACTACAGCTTGTACTACAGCTTGTACTACAGCTAGTACTAGCTGTAGTACAGCTAGTACTACAGCTTGTACTACAGCTTGTACTACAGCTTGTACTAGTACTACAGCTTGTACTACAGCTAGTACTACAGCTTGTACTACAGCTAGTACTACAGCTAGTACTACAGCTTGTACTACAGCTAGTACTAGAGCTTGTACTACAGCTAGTGCTACAGCTAGTACTACAGCAAGTACTACAGCTAGTACTACAGCTGGTACTACAGCTTGTACTACAGCTAATACTACAGCTAGTACTAGAGCTTGTACTACAGCTAGTACTACAGCTAGTACTACAGCTAGTACTACAGCTTGTACTAGAGCTAGTACTACAGCTTGTACTACAGCTTGTACTAGAGCTAGTACTACAGCTTGTACTACAGCTAGTACTACAGCTAGTACTACAGCTTGTACTAGAGCTAGTACTACAGCTAGTACTACAGCTAGTACTACAACTTGTACGACAGCTAGTACTACAGCTTGTACTACAGCTAGTACTACAGCTAGTACTACAGCTTGTACTACAGCTAGTACTACAGCTAGTCTAGTACTACAGCTAGTGCTACAGCTTGTACTACAGCTAGTACTACAGCTTGTACTAGCTGTACTACAGCTTGTACTACAGCTAGTACTACAGCTAGTGCTACAGCTTGTACTACAGCTTGTACTACAGCTAGTACTACAGCTAGTAGTACAGCTTGTACTACAGCTTGTACTACAGCTTGTACTAGCTGTACTACAGCTAGTACTACAGCTAGTACTACAGCTAGTACTTCAGCTTGTACTACAGCGAGTGCTACAGCTAGTGCTACAGCAAGTACTACAGCTAGTACTACAGCGAGTGCTACAGCTTGTACTACAGCTTGTACTACAGCTAGTACTACAGCTAGTACTACAGCTTGTACTACAGCTAGTACTACAGCTTGTACTACAGCTTGTACTACAGCCAGTACTACAGCCTGTACTACAGCCTGTACTACAGCCTGTACTAGAGCTAGTACTAGAGCTAGTACTACTACAGCTTGTACTACAGCTTGTACTACAGCTAGTACTACAGCTTGTACTACAGCTTGTACTACAGCTAGTACTACAATTAATTAAACTGAAACTGAGACCCAAGCTCCCACCCACACAAGCTCCACCCACTCCTGTCACCTGGTTCCCCTAACCCAAGCTCCACCCACCCAGGCCCCGCCCACCTAAGCTCCACCCCCACCCAAGCCCCACCCACCCAAGCTCCACCCACCCACACAAGCCCCACCCACTCCTGTCACCTGGTTCCTGTCACCTGGTTCCCCTCACCCAAGCTCCACCCACACAGGCCCCACCCATCCAAGCCCCGCCCACTCCTGTCACCTGGCTCCCCTCACCCAAGCGCCACCCACCCAAACCCCGCCCACCTAAGCCCCACCCACTCCTGTCACCTGGTTCCCCTCACCCAAACCCCGCCCACCCAAGCTCCCCCAACCCACACAAGCTCCACCCACTTCTGTCACCTGGTTCCCCTCACCCAAGCCCCACCCACCCAAGCCCCGCCCACCCAAGCTCCACCCACCAAAGCTCCGCCCACCAACCTGTCAATCAGAACCCCCCTCACCAATCAGGATGCACCCTGCCCCCAAAGCCGACTGCCACAGTCGTCGTAATAATAAATTGTAAAAGTTAACATTTTAAAACAATATAATAATTATTATTATAATGCCGACACTATATTTATTGTATTAATTATTATAATTTTAATTATAATAATTGCGATCATAAATATAGCATCGCCTTTATTTATTTATTTAGACGCCGCAACATCCGGGGACTTTGCTAGGGGAGGGGCGAACGTCCGCCCGCGAACGTTGACCCAACGTTGCTGCGACGTTCGCAACGTAACCTTGTAATAATTTTTTTTAAAAAAATTACAGCAAATTCACATTTTAAGCATTATAATAATACACACGATATAATTATACAAATGATAATTATAATATTATCGTTGAATTAATTATTTAGACACCGCAACATCCGGGCTCCTAACCGGGGAGGGAGGGGGGAGGCGAACGTCTGCCCGCTAACGTTGCCGCAACGTTGCGGCGGGCGACGTTCGCAACGCAACCTCGGAAAAATTTTTTTTAAAAAAAATTCTCCCGCAACAAATTAACGTTTTGAGCATTTTAGTGACAATTAAAACATTCTAACGATTATAATAATAGTTATAAATATTAACAATAATTGTTATTATTCACGCACCGCAACATCCGGGTTCTTCCCACCACCCACCCACCTCTCTCTCTGAGGCGGTTTGCGCTTGGGGCGAACGTCGGCTCGCCAACGTTGCAGCGACGTTGACGCAACCAGCGGCGGCCATGCCCTTGTCCTGGCTTAAGGAGAAGGCGACGAAGCGATCGAGGGAGTCGTTGTCGTCGTCTCTCGTCAAAGACGACGAAGACGGTGGCGGGAGCGTCTCGACTCCGGGAGACGCCGGCGGGGGCGACGGCCCTCGCCTGAATTCTTCGCGGGAAGCCTCGGCGCTAGGCCCCGGCGGGGGCGGAGGCCTCGCAGCGCCGGGCCCCGGGGCTCGGCCTCGCCTCGTCTTTCACGCTCAGTTGGCGCACGGCAGCGCCACGGGACGGGTCGAGGGCTTCGCCAACGTGAGGGAGCTGTACGAGAAGATCGCGCACGCGTTCGGCATCTCTCCCGCTGAGGTGAGGGTGGTGGTGGTGGTGAGGGTTATGGTGGTGATGATGATGGTGAGGGTGGTCATGGTGGTGAGGGTGGTGGTGGTGGTGATGATGGTGGTGGTGGTGAGGGTGGTGGTGGTGGTGATGATGGTGGTGGTGGTGGTGATGATGGTGGTGGTGGTGGTGATGATGATGGTGAGGGTCGTGGTGATGGTGGTGGTGATGGTGGTGGTGGTGAGCGTGGTGGTGGTGATGGTGAGGGTGATGGGGGTGGTGATAGTGGTGATGGTGATGATGGTGGTAATGGGGGTGAGGGTCGTGGTGGTGGTGGTGATGGTGGTGATGGTGGTGGTGAGGGTGGTGATGGTGGTGATGGTGGTGGTGGTGATGGTGGTGGTGATGGTGGTGATGGTGGTGGTGGTGGTGGTGGTGATGGTGGTGGTGATGGTGGTGGTGGTGATGGTGGTGATGGTGGTGATGGTGATGGTGGTGGTGATGGTGGTGGTGAGGGTGGTGGTGGTGGTGATGGTGGTGGTGATGATGGTGGTGATGGTGGTGGTGATGGTGGTGGTGATGATGGTGGTGATGATGGTGGTGGTGATGGTGGTGGTGGTGATGGTGGTGGTGGTGATGATGGTGGTGGTGATGGTGGTGATGGTGGTGATGGTGGTGGTGGTGGTGATGGTGGTGGTGGTGGTGATGGTGGTGGTGGTGGTGATGATGGTGGTGATGGTGGTGATGGTGGTGGTGATGATGGTGGTGATGGTGGTGATGATGGTGGTGATGATGATGGCCGTGCAGGAGCCCTAACGAGTACCTGGTGCGTTGTGGTGTGAACATCGCCAGCACTGGGGAGACAAAGGCGGCCCGGCGTGGTGCTGGCCACCCACCCCCTCTGTGTGTGTGTCTCTGTGTGTGTGTCTCTGTGTGTGTGTGTCTCTGTGTGTGTGTCTCTGTGTGTGTGTGTCTCTGTGTGTGTGTGTCTCTGTGTGTGTGTGTCTCTGTGTGTGTGTGTCTCTGTGTGTATGTGTCTCTGTGTGTGTGTGTGTCTCTGTGTGTATGTGTCTCTGTGTGTGTATGTGTCTCTGTCTATCTGTGTTTATGTGTCTCTGTCTATCTGTGTTTATTTCTGTCTGTGTGTGTCTCTGTCTGTGTGTGTGTGTCTCGGTCTGTCTGTGTGTCTCTGTCTGTGTGTCTTTGTCTGTGTGTCTCTGTCTGTCTGTGTGTCTCTGTCTGTCTGTGTGTCTCTGTCTGTGTGTGTGTGTCTCTGTGTGTGTCTCTGTCTGTGTGTCTGTCCGTATGTGTGTCTCTGTCTGTGTGTGTGTGTGTCTCTGTGTGTGTGTGTCTCTGTGTGTGTATGTGTCTCTGTCTGTGTGTGTGTGTCTCTGTCTGTGTGTGTGTCTCTGTCTGTGTGTGTCTCTGTGTGTGTGTGTGTCTCTGTCTGTGTGTGTGTGTCTCTGTCTGTGTGTGTGTGTGTCTCTGTCTGTGTGTGTGTATCTGTCTGTGTGTGTATCTGTGTGTGTGTGTGTCTCTGTCTGTGTGTGTGTCTCTGTCTGTGTGTGTGTCTCTGTCTGTGTGTGTGTCTCTGTCTGTGTGTGTGTCTCTGTCTGTGTGTGTGTCTCTGTCTGTGTGTGTGTGTGTGTCGCTGTCTGTGTGTGTGTCGCTGTCTGTGTGTGTGTCTCTGTCTGTGTGTGTGTCTCTGTGTGTGTGTCTCTGTCTCTGTGTGTGTCTCTGTCTCTGTGTGTGTGTCTCTGTCTGTGTGTATGTGTCTCTGTCTGTGTGTCTCTATGTCTGTGTCTCTGTGTGTCTGTGTGTGTGTGTGTCTCTGTGTGTGTGTATCTCTGTCTGTGTGTCTGTGTCTCTGTCTGTGTGTGTGTCTCTGTCTTTGTGTCTCTGTCTGTGTGTCTTTGTGTCTCTGTGTGTGTGTGTGTCTGTGTGTGTGTGTGTCTCTGTCTCTGTGTGTGTATGTGTCTCTGTCTGTCTGTGTGTGTCTCTGTGTGTGTCTGTGTGTGTCTCTGTGTGTCTCTGTGTGTGTCTCTGTGTGTGTCTCTGTGTGTGTGTGTCTCTGTGTGTGTGTCTCTGTCTGTGTGTCTCTGTGTGTGTCTGTGTAGTAGTGGTTAGCGCTACGCTGCGCTACGATTCTGGCGACCCGAGTTCAAATCCCGCTCACGGCCAACGCCAGTGACGATTATCTGAATCAGTCCTGGGCCTCCCCTAGGTCGACTCAGCCTCAAATGAGTACCTGGTGCGGTGTGTAGTAAACATCGCCACTGGGGAGACAAAGGCGGTCGGGCGTGGTGCTGGCCACCCACCCCCTCGAGTACCGTTACCGGTCTTCATAGGTGCTCGCTAACAGCACTTGCCCCAACAGTCTGTTAAGGCTATACGGGGGATCTTTGTCTCTGTGTGTGACTGTGTGTGACTGTGTTTGTGTGTCTACCTGTGTGTATATCTATCTGCGTGTGTTTTTCTGGCATGGAAATCTATCCGCGTGTGTATATCTATCTCTCTGTGTGTGTGTCTATCTGTGCGTGTCTATCTGTGTGTGTCTACCTGTGCGTGTCTACCTGTGCGTGTGTCTACCTGCGCGTGTTTCTATCTGTGTGTGTGACTGTGTGTCTCTGTGTGTCTCCGTGTGTATCTATCTGTGTGTCTCTCTGTGTATATCTATCTGTGTGTGTGTCTATCTGTGTGTGTGTCTATCTGTGTGTATCTATCTGTGTGTCTCTCTGTGCATAACTATCTGCGTGTGTGTCTATCTGTGTGTGTGACTATGTGTCTCTGTGTGTATCTATCTGTGTGTCTCTTTGTGTATATCTATCTGTGTGTGTGTCTATCTGTGTGTCTCTCTGTGTATATCTATCTGTGTGTGTCTATCTGCGTGTGTGTCTATCTGCGTGTGTGTCTATCTGCGTGTGTGTCTATCTGTGTGTGTCTATCTGTGTGTATCTATCTGTGTGTCTCTCTGTGCATAACTATCTGCGTGTGTGTCTATCTGTGTGTGTGACTGTGTGTCTCTGTGTGTATCTATCTGTGTGTCTCTCTGTGTATATCTATCTGTGTGTGTGTCTATCTGTGTGTGTGTCTATCTGTGTGTGTCTATCTGTGTGTATCTCTGTGCATTTCTCTCTGCATGTGTGTCTATCTGTGTGTGTCTGTGTCTGTGTATCTATCTCTGTGTGTCTATGTGTGTGTGTCTATGTGTGTGTGTCTATCTGTGTGTGTGTCTATCTGTGTGTGTGTCTATCTGTGTGTGTCAGTGTGTCTCTCTGTGTGTCTATCTGTGTGTGTGTCTATCTGTGTGTGTGTCTATCTGGTGTATCTATCTGTGTGTCTCTCTGTGCATAACTATCTGCGTGTGTGTCTATCTGTGTGTGTGACTGTGTGTCTCTGTGTGTATCTATCTGTGTGTCTCTCTGTGTATATCTATCTGTGTGTGTGTCTATCTGTGTGTGTCTATCTGTGTGTATCTCTGTGCATATCTCTCTGCATGTGTGTCTATCTGTGTGTGTCTATGTGTCTGTGTATCTATCTCTGTGTGTCTATGTGTGTGTGTCTATGTGTGTGTGTGTCTATCTGTGTGTGTGTGTCTATCTGTGTGTCTATCTGTGTGTGTGTCTATCTGTGTGTCTATCTGTGCATATCTATCTGCGTGTGTCTATCTGTGTGTGTGTCTGTGTGTCTCTGTGTGTATCTATCTGTGCATATCTATCTGCGCGTGTGTCTGTGTGTGTCTATCTGTGTGTGTCCATCTGTATGTGTGTGTCTATCTGTGTGTGTCTATCTGTGTGTATCTATCTGCGTGTCTCTCTGTGCATAACTATCTGCGTGTGTGTCTATCTGTGTGTGTGACTGTGTGTCTCTGTGTGTATCTATCTGTGTGTCTATCTGTGTATCTCTGTGCATATCTCTCTGTGTGTGTCTTTCTGTGTATATCTATCTGCGTGTGTGTCTATCTGTGTGTGTGTCTGTGTGTATCTGTTTATATCTATCTGTGTGTATATCTATCTGTGTGTGTGACTGTGTGTATCTATCTGTGTCTCTGTGCATAACTATCTGCGTGTGTGTCTGTGCGTGTGACTGTGTGTCTCTGTGTATATCTATCTGTGTGTGTGACTGTGTGTGTGACTGTGTGTCTCTGTGTATATCTATCTGTGTGTATATCTATCTGTGTGTGTGTGACTGTGTGTCTCTGTGTATATCTATCTGCGTGTGTGTCTGTGTGTGTGTCTGTGTGTGTATCTGTTTATATCTATCTGTGTGTATATCTATCTGCGTATGACTGTGTCTCTGTGTGTATCTATCTGTGTGTCTCTGTGCATAACTATCTGCGTGTGTGTCTGTGTGTGTGACTGTGTGTCTCTGTGTATATCTATCTGTGTGTATATCTATCTGTGTGTCTATGTGTCTGTGTATCTATCTCTGTGTGTCTATGTCTGTGTGTGTCTATGTGTGTGTGTCTATCTGTGTGTGTGTCTATCTGTGTGTGTGTCTATCTGTGTGTCTCTGTGCATAACTATCTGCGTGTGTCTCTGTGTGTGTGACTGTGTGTGACTGTGTGTATCTTTCTGTGTGTATATCTATCTGTGTGTGTGACTGTGTGTCTCTGTGTGTATCTATCTGCGTGTGTGTCTATCTGTGTGTGTGACTGTGTGTGTGACTGTGTGTCTCTGTGTATATCTATCTGTGTGTATATCTATCTGTGTGTGTGACTGTGTCTGTGTGTGTATCTATCTGTGTGTCTCTGTGCATAACTATCTGCGTGTGTGACTGTGTGTGACTGTGTGTATCTATCTGTGTGTGTATCTATCTGTGTGTGTGACTGTGTGTCTCTGTGTGTATCTATCTGTGTGTCTCTGTGTATATCTATCTGTGTGTATATCTGTCTGTGTGTGTGACTGTGTGTCTCTGTGCGTGTCTATCTGTGTGTCTCTGTGCATAACCATCTGCGTGTTTGTCTGTGTGTGTGACTCTGTGTGTGTATCTGTTTATATCTATCTGTGTGTATAACTATCTGTGTGTGTGACTGTGTGTATCTTTCTGCGTGTATCTATCTGCGTGTATCTGTTTATATCTATCTGCGTGTGTGTGTCTGTGTGTGTGACTGTGTGTGTGACTGTGTGTGTGACTGTGTGTGTGACTGTGTGTCTGTGTGTGTGTGTGTATCTGTTTATATCTATCTGCGTGTGTATATTTGTCTGTGTGTGTGTCTGTGTGCGTGTGTCCATCTACCCCCAGATCCTGTTCTGCACCCTCAACTCCCACAAGGTTGACATGCAGCGCTTGCTGGGTGGCCAGATTGGCCTGGAGGACTTCATCTTTGCCCACGTCAAGGGCCACTCCAAGGACGTGTCTATCGTGAAGTCTGAGGAGGCCCTGGGTCTCACCATCACTGACAACGGAGCGGGTTACGCCTTCATCAAGGTGGGGGGAGGGGTGGGAGGAGGGGGGTGATGGTGGGGAGAGGTTGTGGGGAGAGGGGTGGGGGAGTGGGGAAAGATGGTGGGGGGAGATGGTGGGGAGAGGGATGGTGGAGGGGGGGGAGAGATGGTTGGGGAGATGAGGGAGAGATGGGGGGGGGGGGGGAGAGAGATGGGGGAGGGGAGAGATGGTGGGGAGAGATGGGGGGAGAGAGATGGGGGGAGAGAGATGGGGGAGAGAGATGGAGGAGAGAGATGGGGAGAGAGATGGGGGGAGATGGTGGGGAGATGAGATGGGGAGAGAGATGGGGAGAGAGATGGTGGGAGAGAGATGGGGAGAGAGATGGGGAGAGAGATGGGGGAGA